>NW_006921986.1:2541990-2602907 GCF_000298275.1 Orycteropus afer afer | reverse complement strand
ATGCACCACTCAAGAGACAGAGAGTTGCAGATTGGATAAGAAAACACAACCCATCCATATGCTGCCTACAAGAGACACACCTTAGAGATAATGACAAAACAGACTAAAAATCAAAGGTTGGAAAACCTAACAGCGGAAGTATATAGACCAAAGAGATGTTAGCTATGTGAAAAGGATACATGCCGAGGCTTTAGTCCACTAAAAAAGGAGGAACTAAAACAGGACCGGTCCTGACGGACCAGGAATCAGCCCTCTGGCATAGGTGGGTGTAGGTGGAGTGGCACATCTTAGCAGTGTCAGACACCTGAGACTACTGCAAGAGCCCCAAAGGCATATGGAAGGCTGGTGATGGTAGAAACCAGCCTTTGTGCTGCTGGAAGCTGGCCTGCCAGCACATTTAAGAAGTGCAGCCCGTGATTAGGAAGATAGTCTCAAACATCACAGCCACAACCTTTCTGTTGCTCAATAGAGATGCTCTTTCAATTAAAATGAAAACACAGCAGCCACTTCCGAGGGTAAAATGATGTTACACACCTAATACTTTAAAGTCAAATAGGATATCATCATTAGAATCAGTTGTATATTTCCAGCCAATCAGTTCCATTCTAGAAAAGTCACTTTTTTTTTTTTTTTTTTAATTGTTGTTTGAAATGAACTGTCATTGCTTGGTCATGCAAGCTGAGTACCTGCTACCTAAGATTAGTTCACTAATTAGTTCACTACTCCTCACTTACCAACTTTCTCATTATCTGACATTTCACATTTACAACAATGGTGAAAAATCTACCATCTGACCATATTAGACATTAGTGACACACATCTGGCAGTAACAAATGAGTAATGCTGGCTGTGAGGGTTAAGGTTATGTGTCAGTTTGGCTGGGCCATGCTTCTCAGTGGTTTCACAGTTACGTAATTTGGCAGTTATGGAATGAGGTAGCCATCCTCCATTTTGTGGTCTGATGTGGTCATTCTCCATTTTTGCACAATACCAATCGCTTAACAACCTGGTCTTTGGAACCTAACCATGTCATTAAGTGAGGAGTGGTTGTGTAAAACCACATATTAGAATGTTGAATTCAAGCATATAACAACTTTTACTCAGCAAACATTTATTATCACCTCTGTATAAAGCCCAATGGCAGGCACTACAGATGTCCAAAGAGCATCAAGATAAAGATACCACAAGCTAATACAGTCCGAACAGCAGGAATCAGTGGTCAGGGCTGGAACACAGGACAAATTACAGTTGATATCTCTCTATCAACCTGAGCTTCCTGACGTGATCCTCCTGTGGTTTCCTCCCCTCTAATCCATCACTCTCAGGGTTACCTGTCTAAGATGCAAATCTAACAAGGTCAGTTTGACAAGCACGAACAGTTTCTAACGTGGGTACACTCCCCATACTGTAAACGGGCATATTCCAAAGGCTTTGGCTGTCACTCAGGCCCAACTTGCTCTTTGGACTCATCTTGCTATTG
The DNA here is from genome assembly GCF_000298275.1 of Orycteropus afer afer. NCBI lineage: Eukaryota > Metazoa > Chordata > Mammalia > Tubulidentata > Orycteropodidae > Orycteropus > Orycteropus afer. The sequence goes on along the minus strand of NW_006921986.1, from coordinate 2,601,427 downwards.
CCTATAGCACATCCTCTGGCCACCCAAGACCAAACCATTCCCTGGCGTGTCCCACACTTTCATGTCCCAGTGCCTTTTCTCAGGGATTGTCTTCTGCCTAAAACCAGCCCCTGCCCCATGTCTCCACCTGGTGCATGCCTGGCTCAGATGGCCTTTACTTCATGAACTTGCCCAATTCCCACCAGCCCCATGGAACCCTCAGAGCATCTGGTCTTGACTTCTCCTACAGGATTTTCACACTTTCCACCACACGACCTTATCCACGTATCTCCATTACCCATTAGACTGCATTCTTTGATGGTAAAGATGTGAGGAGGTCCATCTCTAGCACAAGACCCAAGACACAATGGGTATTAAATAAATTCTCCTTGTTGAAAAAAGGAATAACATATAGAAACACAGGTATGCGTAATGAATATGCAGGAATATAATGTTGAACAGGAGCTTTGGAGGCATAGTACCTAAGGCAGGTGACTGCTAACCAGAAGGCTGGCAGTTCAAACCCACCAGCCACTCTTCCAAAGGAAATCTGGGCAATCTACTTCCATAGACATACCAACATACCACCCCCTTGGAAACACAACGAGGGGTCACTATGAGTCAGAACAGACTCAATGGCAGTGAGTTTGTTTTTTTCATAACGTTGAACAACTATAATCTAAAATTGGTAATACACTAACAGAACTTAGTAGGTTCCCCTAAACCAACCTGATATTCATTTAATCATCATTGTTCATGATGCTCTTCCATTGCCCAAGGTACTTATAATAACCCAATGAAGTCGAAACTATGGTAATCTTCACTTAATAGATGATAGAACTTGAGCTCAAAATGGTCAGTTAACTGGCCCAAGGACAGGTGGTCAGTAAGTGCTGAGGTTAGGCTCAATCCAAGTCCCCCAATTCCAACACTGTGCTCTTAACCTCTATATCTAACCTCTCTCATCACTATTCTCTAGCACAGGAGTTCTCAACCAGGGGTGACACTGCCCCCACCCCTACCCTAGGAACATCTGGCAATGCATGAAGACGTTTTAGATTGTCACAGCTTGCAGTAGTGCTACTGGCATCTAGTGAGTAGAGGCTCAGGATACTGCAAAACATCTTACAATGGACAGAATAGCTGCAACAAAGGAGTATCCGCCCCAAAGTGTTAACAGTGCAGAAATTGAGAAACCCTGCTCAGTGAGAACAGCATTATACATGTCACAATTATCTGAGCAAATAATTGAAAATGTTCCATTTTAAATGGGAGAAGCACTCACCTTTCAAGATCACTGATGCTGTTATCTGCTACCATTGCCTTTAAAACATCAGCATTTGCTAAGAAAAAGATAAAGAATTAAAGTTGAATGAATAAGATGAGAAATCACAGACTTATCACAGCAGAAAAGCAGAAAAACATTCAATTGCTTCAAGTCACAGATGAGACACTGGGGCCCTGTAGAAGGGCAGGTCCTACCCAAGGAAATTCCACGATATGGCACCATCTGTGATCACTTGGAGGAGCTCTGGTGGCAAAGTGGTCAAAGCATTCACTTGGTAATGGTTCAAACTCACCAGCTGCTCCATGGGAGAAAGATGACATGGTCTGCTTCCATAAAGATTTACAGCCTTGGAAACCCTACAGAGCAATTCCATTCTGTGCTATAGGGTCACTGTAAGTCAGAATTGACTCGCTGGCAGTGAGTCTGCTGTTATGGTTTTGGTGAATTACTTTTACCACTCAAGAGTTAAACAAAAATGAAAGTTGTGCAGATGTGCTGCACAACTTTGCTTCTGTATATATCATTATCAATATAACTTAGAAAAATACATTTCTTTACTCTTCTCAAACCAAAGGGGATGCTGTTTTGTTGCATTTAGCTTATTTTGGTAAATATCATAGGCAAATGTTTGCCTTAAGAGACCTATAATCTAACTTGTATGCACCAAAATAATTGGCCTGAAATTACAGACACTCATATAGTGTCAAAGGAGCTCTGGTGGCACAGTGGTTAAAAAGTATTCAGCTGTTAACCAAAAGATCTGCGGTTCAAACCTACCAGCCACCCCACAGTACAAAGATAAGGTAATCTTCCATAAAGATTTACAGCCTTAGAAACCCAATAGGGCAGTTCTACTCTGTCCTATAGGGTTGCTATGAGTCAGAATCAACTTGATGGTACAGGGTTTGGTGTTTTGATTTTATGTAATGTCAAGTCTACCCTACATAAAATGAGGTGTGGGAAAGGGTTAATTTTCCAGGTGGGCCATTTGGCTTACCTCTGCTTTAAGACCATACAAGCCCCTAACCCTGGCCAGATATCTTAAAATTTCAATGTTGTATACATACAAGTTCTCTAATAAGGTCTATCTTATGTTAGACTTCTAACACTAAATTTTCAACAAATCTGAATTGGGGGGTAGAGGGGGCCTAGACTATCAACTAATCCATACTGGATTCAAGTTTCTTGGGGTCCCTCGTGCCCTGCCCCATACTCTTTTCACCTCTTATAGAGAGTAGTCAAAGGTTCCTGGACGGCACATTTGCACTTGTCTGTTAACCTAAAGGTTGGAGGTGTAAACCTGCCAATGATGCCATGGAAGGAAGGGCTGGCAGTGTGCTTCCATGAAGACTACAGCCAGGAGAACCCCATGGAGCAGTTCTTCGACTCTGTAATACACGGGCTTGCTGTGACTTGGAATTGATTTGACAGCAACAGGTTTGGGTTTTTTTGGTTTACAACAGTCAAATTGGAAGAATCAAAAATTGAAGTGGAAGTTCAAGTTTCTCCTGGATACTTAATTGGCAAGGCTAAATATTATTACTGACTCCTAATCTCTCCATTGATTTTTAAATGGACTCATGACTAACCACAGCAAATTCTCTAGAGGAAAGAATTTTTAAAAAGTCACTATTTATCATGTCAGCCAACTACCATGTTCAACATTTTCTATCTCAAATGATATCCCTGCAAGAGGAAAATTAACTCTAATTCCAATACACTGGGCTGAACAGGGTCCTGGACCTGCATGAAGAGCTGTTAACAGTGAAGTGCTGATAGTGGTTTGTCAACATCTTATTGCACCCCTACTCTTTTTCCACTTTTTCCCCTAATCACTCTCCCATATGCTAATATCACAGGCAGACTATAAGCTGGTTTATGTACTGTATATAGATCTGTGCTTTACACACAACTCTCTGGAGCCATGGAGGCTGGCTGAACCCTCGAAGCTAATCTGAACCTCTGAGATAATCTTTAAACCTTAAACCAAAAATATCCCCTGAAGTCTTCTTAAACCCAAACAACAGTTTAGCTTAACCAGTCAAGAATGCCTGCCTTGCGCACTGAGCCCTTTCAGGAGCTACTTACATGGGATCAAACTGACAACAGCAACTGGAAAAGCTAGATAGGAAACAGGGGGCTGTGAGTTCAGCTTCATGGGGAAGAATGGCTGCGCAACTTGAGGAATACAATCCATGTCACTGAGTTGTACACGTAGAAACTGTTCTGCTGGGTATATCCTCAACAACACTAAAATAAAGTAAACTATACAAAATTTTTTAAAAAATAAAGAGTAAGATTTATTTTGTTTCTCAAGAACCGATGTCACCCCCTTTGGGGGGTTTATCACCGCTACCCCTTCCTTGAGAATGCATGTTTGTTTGTTTGGGGGGGAGGATTAAAACAGAATACTATCCTTTTCTAAAGGAAATATTTTCTTTGTCCCAGCCACTCCTCAGAAGGAAGGTTGGGCAATCTACTTCCGTAGTGATATTGCCTCGGAAACCCAAGGAGGTCCCTATGAGTCAGTTTTGGTTTTTCTTTTTACAATTATGATGATGATGTCCAAATGTATCCCAACATGAGTTTTGACTTGAATAAGACTCTTATTCTTACAAAAAAAAAAAAAATACTGAAATAAATCAGTAGTCTCTTCCCCCATATAACAAAGATGACACATCACCCTCGGTAAGGTAGATTTAAGTGCCCTCTGGAGATGCCAGTCATTTTCCCTTTTGACTATTATTAAGGATTGAGAAAAATAATTTTCTTTCAGATAACGAACAGCCTTGGGGAACATGCAATAATTTTCCAGTGTTCCTGTACACTCTGCTGAACTTCAAAACTATACACATAAAAAGGTTGACAACAACAACAAAAGGTCTTAAAGTTAGGGATACCACTATTAGCACTTAGAGGGGTTAGTTTTTTCAAAAATAAACTTCCACAGTGACCTGAGAAAATTAATAAAGGAACTCCTTTAGAAACATTAATAAAATGACCCCAGGAAGATAAAACATTAAAATCATTACTACAACTTACTATGTAGACGCTGTGTCTCCTATAACTCATCCTTGTCTCCTACAAATACAAAATCAACAGCCCCTTTGCTTGCTGTGAAGGAACTCTTGAAGAATGGACTCAAGTTTCTGTACAAACACCATTCCCACCCATCCTGTCCAAGGAAGGTGGGCATGTGGGACCAACACATACACATACTCGTGCATACACACATGCACACACACACACACACACACACAGACAGACACGTCACATGTCAGTCTCTGGGCTAAAGCCCAGTGTACACTAGGGAGTGAATGTCAGTAATCTGCCCCTTGGGGACATTTTTGGTTTCCTGTGATGAGAACACTTTCTAACAAAACACCATCATTAGGACTTAAACACATGCTTTATTTTGGTTGTGAAATTACTATAAAAGAGCAATAATCCTGTTAAGCTCTACTGAACATATATTTCTCCCTTCTATTTTATTCATAAGTCCAGTAAGCAATAAAAGTTCCTTTCTCTACCTTTGTCAACAACACTTCCTTTCCTTTCACAGGCTTCCAGAAAATTGGATGAGTCAGTCACAAGGCAAGGGAAATTAGCTGAGAGCAGAGGAAACTTTCTAACCAGTCGTCCTTGAGTGGATTCTGACTCATGGCGACCCCATGTGTATCAGAGTGGAGTTGTGCGCCACAGGGGTTTCGAGGGGTGATTTTTCATAAGTAAAATTGCTAAGCCTTTCTTGCAAGTGGCCAGTCTTATGGCTGTGTTCCACCAACTGATTTTTGCCTCAAAGCAACTTCATGTGAAGAACTAGAACTGTCCCATAGGGTTTTCTAGGTGTAACCTTCATGGGAGCATTTCACCAGGGCTTTCTTCTATGGAGCCACAGGGTGGGTCTGCGCTACCAACTTTTTGGTTCGCAACTGAGTGCTTAACCACTGCACCACCAGGGCTCCTTACTATAGCAGAAAGACTTTAAGGGCCTGGAAACTCAGCCATGGCATCACAGGCATTTTCCAAACTCTCATACAAAGCAAGAAGAGTCTAATGACCACACAAGCACTATTTGATTCAGCTCTATTTAGAAAACCAAATCAGAAAGTAGCATTGTAGTTAATCCAAACCTTGGGAGTAGGAGGAAAATAAGCAGTGTGTAGGTCAGCTGAGTAGTTCACCCTTCAAGAGATATTTTTCTAACATTTATTTAACATTTAAGGTATGATGTGTTTAAATCATAAAGGATGTCACCCTGAGCACAAGTCACATACTGTACTCAAAGCCATTCATATATCATGATTTAATGTTTAAAACAGTGAATGCAGGTAAAAAAAACCTCAATAAAGTGGGAAGTGGTAATGGAAAGATTGAGCTTAATTTTCTTTTTTTTATTTTTCATGTTATAGTGTGTTTGCAACTTTAAAGAAAATGAATACTAATTTTAATCAATCAGGGATAGAAAAGGCCAACAGGAAACTCTAGATTACATTAATCCAGAGTTATGTTCATGACAGAAACAAGGGTAAGATAAAAAATGCATTTGCTCCATGAAGTAGAAGATTTCATTCTCAAAGCCAAACTTCAAATGCTAGGTGATGAAACTCGTAAGAGGCTCCAGTGCACATCTAACCACGAGCTGTGGTGCTGGAAGACAGAAAACCACAGCTGCCAGTTAGGGAAGAGCTGCCCAGTGAGATTAGCTGTCTCCTGAGTGGCCAAGGAGAATCAAGGGTGACACAAAGGAACAGAGCCACCACCTGTCCTCACAGCTCACTGAAGAAATCACAGGAAGACGGGTGAAGGCCTGGGCCGAGGGAGAGGGGAGGCAGGGTGAAGAATGAGACGGAACGGAAAAGCAATTAAGGAGAAGGAGAGAAAGAAAGGAAGCCGGGTACTCTGAGGCACCGACTGGTTGTAGTAAATGAGGAGGTAATCCACATGGCAGAAACAAAAGGCCACTTTTTGAAAAGAAGATGACAGAATCATAAATAAACAATAAACCAGCCTTGTTCATCCAGCAGTTGGGAGATGAGGGAATCAGACAATATCCCCCTTACAACTGCAGCCTTTAGGGGTTAAAGAAAAGCTTGGAGGTAGATTTGTTATCAAACAAGACTGGTAACAGGGACCTAGATAAAAGCATGCTGATGGTGAAAAAGCCCTGTAGCCACTACCCTGATTGGTGCCTACTTGCTTCATGAGCCCCAAATGCCATGTTGTGGCTGTGACTAAAAAGACCCAGAGCTGTTACCATCTTGCCATGTGCTGGCTGTGTGACCTTGGGCAAGTTTCTTAACTTCTGGGCCTGTTTCCCAATCTGTAAAACTGGGATAACAGGGTCTATATCATAAATAGTGTTGAGAACTAATGTTTAAGAGGTTCTATAAGCTCTGCCAGCTGTCTACTGTATCTCTTTGAAAGGAGAAAGTTGACTGTTACCAGAAAAAAAGCAGTATAAGCAGTGGGTAAGAGCATAGGCTGTGAAGTAAGAATGCTTGTGTTCAAATCCCAGCTCTGCCATTTGGCAGCTGTGCAACTTTGGCTAAGTGAGTTACGTACTCTGAGCCTTGGTTCCCAACTGCAACAGGAGACAAAAGTATCCTACTCATAGGGTTGTTAGGCCCTGGAAAGGCCTGGCACTTGGCAAACATGCAAAGGGTGCTATGAAGTTTATACCTAAGAACCTCAGCAAAGTTTTCACAGCTGACTCATTTCGAGCAATTGAGCTGTTCAGTATCTGCCTCACCTGTCATCTGCAGTCACTAGCTTAGCAGCTGCTTCAGCTCTGGTGGTGCAGGGCCTAAGGCATTTGACTTCTGACCAGAAGGCTGGTAGTTCACACCCACCAGCCACTCCTCAGAAGGAAGGTTGGGCAATCTACTTCCGTAGTGATACTGCCTCAGAAACCCAAAGAGGGGTTGCTACAAGTCAGACTCAACTCGATGGCAGTGAGTTTGGTTTTTTTGGTCAGCTCTCAGAGGGAGCTCTGGTGGCATCATGGTTAAAAGCAGCTGGCTGCTAACCAAAAGTCTGGCGGTTCAAACTCACCAGCCACTCTGCAGGATAAAGATGAGGCAGTCTGCTTCCATAAAGATTTACAGCCTTGGAAATCCTATGGGGCAGTTCTACTCTGTCCTATAGGCTCACTATGAGTCAGAATCAACTCAATGGCAGTGGGTTTGCTTTTTACCTCTCAGAAGCCCAGGCCACACAGGGCTCACAGCTCTTAAAGTCATGGGATATGATTTGAAGTGTGAAAAGCAAAGGAGCAGTGACAGAACCTTTTGTGTCTTTCTCTGTGCACACCTACATTGCCAGGACCTTCTATACTAAAACATCTCTGTGTGTTTCTTGTGCAGGTTAAAAAACATTTTATTATTATTTTTAATGGTGATTTGGGTGCAAATTTACAAAGCAGATTCATTTTACTCTCAACAGTTCACGTACATTTGATTCCATAGCCCCGATTATAATCCCCAACCATAAAAGCGCTCATCTCCTCTCCTCCCTGTTTCTACCCTTCCCCTGTGCCTTCTTATCTATGCATTCCTGACTATCCACCTTTCCCTCTACGTGAATGCTGTCCCTCTGAGGTCTCAGAGCTGAGTGATCTCAGGGGTGCCTCTCCCTGGGGTAGGTGGATGCATCTCCCTAGGGTAGGTGTTCTGCTTGTAGGTCTTTCTACTGTTGGACTGAGAGCCAATCCACAAAGTGAGTCCATCTCCAGGTTCGAAGGATAACGCGGGGCCATAGCCTCAGGGTTTCCACCAGTGTTTATCCAACCAGCAATTCTAGTCATTTTTGTGTAAAAAGTAATTTTTAATTTTTAAAAAAATTATCATTGATTATCATGACATTTCTTTTTAATATAAAAGAGAGACACATCACCAAATATTGTACCCAAAGAAAAGTCTCTGGAAAACATAAAAAAAAAAATCCAGGTGCTCCAGTCTTTTTTTAAGTACCATATTTTAGTAAGTCTGGGGATCTGATTGTATAGACTGTAGCAAAATGAAGGCTGCAAATCAGAAGAGAGGAGAGGCAACATCGAATGGTTGAAAGGATGCTGCATTTGGAGCCAGACAAAGCTGGGCTGCTTACTGCTAACCATGAGAAGTTAACCTCTCAGAGGCTTCACTCCATCTGTAAAATGGGTAACACCAACTTTATAGGGATGTTCTGAGGATTAAATGAGATTACACACATAAAGCATCTTGAGTTATGCCAAATACATAAAGCACACTCTATCAACAACAATGGAAATTAAATCAAATCGTATGGATTTGAATGCAGCTGAACAGAGCTTAAATGGTCAAACACACTGACAATGAAACAACAGGTTGGGCCAGACACAAGTTCTTGCTGAACAGTGAGGACAAGGGAGGAGGTGCACGAACAGAAGAGCAGGTGTTCACTCATTTACAGAGGTAGCTCAACTTCTGGGCAAAATGCTCAGCTGCCCCAGTGCACACTGCTTGAGTCAGTGCTGACCAAAGCAAAGACAAGCCTGAGGAAGAAGCTATTTATTTATTTATTAAACTGTCACGTGAACACAAAGCACAGGGATTTGTAGTTATTGAACATGTACATCCAACACAACTTGGCAGTTACTGAGGGCACGGGATCCTATCAAGATGGTAGCCAGTGTTCAGGACAATCATTCCAATTTATCCAATCAAGATTAAATTAATCCTTAAGAAGTGGGCCAGCAGAACACACTTCAGGGGTGTGTGTGCTTAAATCCATAGAACAGTTAAAACTTTTTAGAGGTTTTAAAACTGAAGAACAGATAACATTTGCATGCTTACTATACTAAGCACTTTGCATGCACTAAGTCACAACAATGCTATGAGGTAACTGTCATGATTAAGTGTCCCTGGGTGGGGCCAATGGTTCACATGCTTGGCTGCTAACTGAAAGGCTGAAGGTTCGAGCCACTCAGAGGCCCCCTGGAAGGAATACCTGGTGAACTACTTCTAAAAAGTCAGCCACTGAAGAAACCCAATGGCGCATAGTCAACTCTGACACACATGGGGCCATCAACTGAAAGGTGTTCAATCAACTCAAAGGCAACTGGTGGTAAAGGTTATTACCCTCATTTTACAGAGGAAGAAATGGAGGCTTCAAGGGGTAGAGTCAGGAGGCTTCATGACCTTCCCCAAATCACACACAACCAGTAAGCAGTGAGGCCAGAATGTGTAGCCGTCAACTCTAAGGCTGGTGTTGCAACACAAAGCCCAACTAACACTTAGAAAACTCACTTCTGTGAAACCTTCATGGTCAGATCAGGTCGGAAATGGAGGTATCAATGAGCTTAGGTAAAAGGCACTGCCGATAACTTCAGAAGAAGTACATATGTATCCTGACTCATTAAAGCATGTTCTTAGTAAAACAGAATGGTGAATCATTCTAAAACACAAAAACGTTCATACCTTCATTTTTCATGATATAGTGGACAATCTGCCCAACTGTGTCACTGTTTTCATTTATGCTGTCATTCAATTCTGAAAGAGAAAAGGGGAGGGCAGAACATGTTACCACTGGTCACCTGCATCAAGTCAATTAGATACTCAGCCTTAGAGTTCAGGATCCCACTGAACAGCCTCCAGAAAGCTCCGGGGATCATTAATGCTCCTAAGAGACTACGCTTTCTTTCTTCAGGCCCAAATTACCTACAGCATAGTATGCAGTGACATCCTCGTCATAAGAAACGTAAAAAGGAAGCCCCAGAATCTCCATTAATCTCAATCTACAACATGCTTTTCTAAACACCTCCTCACTTTCCAAGACAACTGTTTCACGCATTTCTACCAGTCCTTACTATTATTATTTCTGTCTCATCATTTCCATAAATCTCCTTGGGTTTTATTTTAATTGAAGACTTGTGATATGAGTTTAGAGTATTAATTTCTTTTTAAAATTTATTACTCAACCATGTTTGTAAGACTCTTTTGAACTTCAAAGTACACTTCCAAATTACCTTAATTATGACTCTAATGATTTTTCTACAAACTCAGTTTACTTTGGGAGACTCTGACCAGCAGTATATGTCTTTGAAAAATGGAAACCTCCTCTCTGAAACCAATCAGCATGGTTTGTTTCAATCAAACAAAGAGAAACAGGGAAGTTTTAAACATCTTGTCTTAGTTCACAGAGAACAAGTCAAGGTGTGCAAGATCTCCTCCATCCAACGGGTCAACTTTCCTCCTCCGTTAAGATAAATGTTTGGTTTTGCAAGGAGATGCTGACTGTGAAGCCAACCTACAGAGGGGCTGCGAAGGATGAGAGAGAGGAGGAGGCTCTGCTTTCTGTTGACAAACACTCAGCTTTGGTTTGCTCATAAGCTTACACATGACTCATCTCTGCCTCAAAGGTCAGTGGGGGTGGGAAAAACCAACAGCCAGGCAAGCTGGCAAGGAATGAGGAACCTCCCCCAACACCACTCCCCAGGCTCACTGGAAGGGTGACCTACTCCAAATGTCACCTTTCTGCAAAAACTGCCCTTTGGGGGCAGGGAGGGTTATTTACTGTCTCTCAAGACCCAAGTCAGGAATTTGCACCAAAGGATGCCTACAAGGAACATCTGTGGAGAAAACAGGAGTTCATCTGTCAGGTTTTTAAAGAAGTTACTACCAACTCCATGCTAAGAAGGAAAGGTGAGACAGCTCATAGGCAACACCATTTTTACGTTTCTACTGCACTGTTTAAATCACTTATTTTATACACACAAATTCCAGTCACATAGATTTAAAACAGAACTCCCCCACAAAACTAGATACCACAAAAATGGTGGCATCAACTTAATTTTCCCACCATTCTTACAAGAATCTTACTCAATAAAAACAGTAAAAATTAATATTTACTGAGAATCTGTAAGTGCCCAGCCCAAAAGGTATCTTCTCTCCAAATTTCACAGTAATTCAAGGGGGGGGATTACCATTCTCATTTAAATTTCACATAAGGAAACAGAGGTTCAGAGGAGGCATAAATTGCCCAGGCCACGTGCCAAATAAGCATAAATCACGTGGTAGGTGCTGAATAAATGAGTGTTTAAATAAATGGAAGTCCCTGGGTATGCAAATGGTTAATGTGCTTAGCTGCTACCCGAAAGATTGGCAGTTCAAGCTCACCCAGACGTGCCTTGGGGATCTTTCAAGAACTTAGCCATCGAGAACTCTGACACACATGTGGGTCGCCATGAGTTGGAATTGAGTTGACAGTAACTGGTTTTTAAATAAATCAAATCCAAGGATTCAAACTCCAGGTGCGATTACTACAAAGTCTATACTTATTGCACCACACCACCTGCTGCTAAAATGGATCATTTTGCCCCATAAAGATGGAAAACACCTATGACTTCTGGCTTATTTTTAAATCACCCCACCTCTAGTTCCCTATAAAAAGGATCCAGGTTACTATTTACCTATCTTTTCAACCTTTTCTTCTTCGACCTCTTGTTCGGCTTCTGTCGTACAACGATACCCTTTCTTCTTAAGCAGGTGGCAGATGAGGACGCCAAACAGACCCATGATAAAGAACACAGGGACAAGTGCATACGCGATATATTTTGTGTTTCCATTCTCGGCATTGTTGGTGGGCGACGGCGTCGTCTCTGTTCTGGAGTGAAGTGGATGGCTGCCACCATTGTCTATAGAAGGAAACGTTAGATGGCTTTCGTAGGCAAGAAAAACCTGACCCCTTCCGGAAATGTTCACATTAAATCAGAGCCTGCCCCCAAAGCCACGGCCCATGCTGAGATGGTGGGTCTGGAAGCACACAGCACCACGGGTGGGAGTCCTGACTCAGGTAAAATGTCTGAGTCCACATTCCCTCCCTGCTTTGCATCAACTGGGTCCCACCCTGGATAATTTTTTTTTTTTTTAAAAAAACCTCTTCAGGTCAGAATGGGTTTCCTCATCTGTAAAAATGCCTGCTCAGCATGGTTAGAGTTACAGAGTTTTGGTGGCATGCCCACCCAGCAAAGCAAACACATCCACAGGAGAATGTGAGTGCAGAATTTAGTTATAAAGAGCACCATATCTCCAGAGCCATGGGTTTGATTTCTGGCACCACCACTTAGCAGCTACGTGACACTGGACAAGCACTTAACATCTATCTCGGTGCCTCTATTTCTTATGAAATGAGCATAATAAGGAGCCCTGGTAATGCAATGGTTAAGCACCCAGCCATTAACCAAAAGATCACTAGCCACTCCATAGGACAAAGATGGGGCAATGTGTTTCCATAAAGATGACAGCCCTGAAAATCCTATGGGGCAGGTCTGCTCTGTCATATAGAGTTTCTATAAGTTGGAATCAACTCAGTGGCAACAGGTTTTTGTTTTGTTTTGTTTTGTTTTATCTATCCCTGCAGGGCTGTTGGAGCTCTCATAGTGTAGTGCCTAAGGCACAAGACTGCTAACCAGAAGGCTGGCGGTTCAAATCCACCAGCCACTCCTCGGAAGGAAGGTTGGGCAATCTACTTCCGTAGTGATACTACCTTGGAAACCCAAGGAGGGGTCTCTATAAGTTGGGTCCGACTTGACTGCACATAATAACAACAGGGCTGTTATGGAGATTAAATGAATTAATACATGTAAAACACTTAGAACCATTCCTGCAAGGTAATAAATAATAAATGTTACATGTCGTTTTTTATAACTTTGTTGGATTCCATCGTAATCTGGGGTAATAAATGCCCAAAGGACCTACATAACTTGTATCCTTACCATTGTTCAGGCACAACCACTCTACCAAAAAACCAAACCCATTGATTGCTGTTGAGTCGATTCCGACTCATAGAGACTCCACATGTTACAGATAGCCCTGCTCTGGAGCATTTCCTTGGCTACTGTCTTTATAGATGTGGATCACCAGGCATTTCTCCCATGGTGCCACTGGATGGGTTTGAACCACCAACCTCTAGGTTTGTGGTTGAGCATCAACCATTTACGCCACCCAGTGACCAACCACAGTGGAGCCCTACTACCATTCCACCAGAGGGCACTCATTGGTATATAGAACCTGAGTCAATATCACAGACCAAGAAGTTGTTGGAAAGGAAGGGAATCTGGAAATAACTGCCAGGACTCCCCATGCTCACGGGGCAGATGTTGGAGGACGTAAGAAAGTTAGAGGCCTCCTTTGTCCAGGAATCATGTTCCTTCTCCAGCTTAGGCTCATCATTCACCTGGTTTCTCCCCTCTCACCTTCTGTCCTGCTCTTACCACCAGAGACACACCTCCTACTTTTAACAAGGGGTCATGCTAGGATGGCAAGTTTAGGAGGGACAGTATGGTATCATCTAAGAGATGTTTAGAGGAAGAATTCACTCATTTAACAAATATTTATTAAGCACCTACCATATGCCAAGCACTACTGTAGGCACCTGTGATATATGAATGAACAAAACAGACAAAAGAGGATTGTCCTCATGGAGCTTCTATTCTAGAAGGATTTGTAAAGTGACATCTCGAATATGAAGAAGGAAAAATCAGGGGTGGCCTAGGGGTGCAGACACAAAATTGGGAGCATGTACATTTGCATATTTGTTCTCTGGTCCAAATAAACACTTATTGACTGCATGCCCTTTATGGTAAGTATCATGCACCACACTGGTAGCTGGGCCCAAAAAGTGAACAATATACATGTTGCCCCATCATCTCGGACACTTACAGCAGCCATGGTATGGCATAAAGGACATAGTTTTACGCTAAGAAAGGTGGCCCCTGTCCCTAGTTCTGAAAAAGTAACACTTTGAATAATTGGGGTACCTTGATCTGGGAGTTCCAGGCCACACCTGAGGATTAGTGCTGGTGAATGGGGGCTGACTAGATGAGGGAAAAAAAAAAAGCTCATCTGAGGGGCTGAAATCAACTAGTGTACCAGGAGGCATGATTCACTCTATCAGACAGGAATGGCCAATAAAAGCCCAGAACACTAAGGCTCAGAGAGCTTCCTGGTTGGTGAAGGGAGGGTGGCATACCTTCTCTGAAACACAAGAGGTCTGCACTGGAATTTTCCAAGCCTCACCTGTGTATCTCTCCCTTGTGATAACCCTAATTTATATAATTTTACTATAGTAAGACAGTTGTCATAAGTGTAATATCTTCTGTGAGTTCTTTAAGTTGTTCCAGCAAATTAATGAACCCAAGGACAGTGACCTCTTAACTTGTAAAGTCTGACCTAGCCCTGGATGACTAGAGAGAGAGGGTAAGAAAGACAGAGAGAGAGAGAGTGCCATGTGGGTAGCTGGTATCAGAATTGAGGGAGAAGTGGGAAAGTGGGGATATGATTGATCCCTGCTTTCTGGCACTTGGATTTTTGCTGATTCTTATCTATAAAGCTATGATCATAAGGGGCAACAGCCATTAAACGAGTCAACACATGGACAGATCATGATAGATTGTGAGAAATGCCATGGAAGAAGGTATGGGGCACAAAAGAGGAAATAACAGTGCCACGTACTTCATGACTTTCAGAACAGGGAAGCTGGCGGGGGGGGCATCATCTGGAGAAAAGGAGAAACTGGCTTTTAATGTATCAAGTTATCACACTGACATATACCAGAGGCAGCTGCGTATCTGGGCCCACTAGGGTACCCTGGAGGTTCCAGAAAGGTCCATACAAGGGGGAGCGAGTCCCCTCGATGAGGTAAAGAGAGTGGACCATACAATTATAACACACAGCCAATTTAGGTAACAGAGAAAGTGTAGACTGTGCAGAAAAGTCGGCAAAGTGCAACCCTTATCACGGTCACGAAACAAGGAGAGAATTATCAAATGAAGGAGGGGTCAGGGAGGACAAGAACTAAAGAAAAAAAATGAGGTTTGACTGAAATGAAGTCTTATTATTTGAAATGCTCAGATTCTGAAGTAATAAAAGGAAGCTTTCTACATCAGAGAGATTCACACATACTGCTTAAGAACCTACAAATTGGAAAGCTAGAAACACTTAATTACAAGCTTTCTCAAGTGGACTTTGGTGAGAAAGCAATCTATGCTGTAATGACCAAATGGAGACAAGTACCAGGTGTGAACCGAGTTCATTTGATTTAGCAGTACACACACACACATCTCTCTGTAAATATCTGTAAATCTATCATCTAAATTGGATTTAACCTTAAGCCTTACTTCTTACTCAGTAAAAACCAGAAACATTTATTTAACTCCTCTAGCAGTTCTAATAAATTCTACTTATTAATTCCTTTTAATAAGACATTTCCCATGCTGCAGGAATGGCTGAAGCAGGTAGCACGCTGAGGCTGAAGGAGTTTTACTCAGCACCATCAGCTATTTGAATCCAGAGGTAATTATAAATTCTCTTTGGCAACAATGGGAAACAGGCATGAACACAGCAGGGCTTAGAATTGGAGCCACACAAATACTCCTCAATCAGATGGTTTAGAATGTGCCTTCAATGTTAATTTGATATCTAGCAAATCCTTGCAAATGGTACTTATTTACAGTTTTATGATTAAGAAACTTGTGTCATTCATCTAATCTCATTAATATTCCACCATGGAAGAAATGAAGAAGAAATTGATGTAAATTCATGCAGCATATAATGGATTATTGTTGTTGGGTGCCATCAAGTCAACTCCAACTCACGGCAACCCCGTGTGACAGAGTACAACCGTCCCATAGCATATTCTTGGCTGTAATGTCTACAGAAGCAGGTGGTGAGGTCCCTCTCCTGCAGATATATTGTTGTTGTTGTTATGTGCCATCGAGTCGGCCCCGACTCATAGCGACCCCTCCTTGGGTTTCCGAGGCAGTATCACTACGGAAGTAGGATTGCCCAACCTTCCTTCCGAAGAGTGGCTGATATATTAGGTGGGTTCAAACTGCCGACCTTTCAGTTAGCAGTAGAGCAAGTCATTGTTTGTACCATCAGACAGATACAATATAGCATCAGGGTTAATGGTTCAGAATGTCAGGGAATAGATAACAACTTGGCCACTTACTACACATATCATCTTGAGCAAGTTATATAACTGCTCTGTGCTCAGCTTCCTCATTTGTAAAACAGAATAAAAATGCTGGTACCTACCTATGACAATTTTAAAACATGGCCCCAAAATTCTCTGATACTGTTCCCATAAGCGGTGAAGTCTCTATCTCCTCCCCTTACATACACATGTTGTGCCCTACCTGACCAATAGAATATTTTGGAAGTGATGCTTTGTCAGTTTTCAGGCCTTGGACCTTAAAAAATTGACAGTTTCCAGTTCCTGTCTCTTGGAGCATTTACTCTTGGAACCTACCCACCATGCTGTGAGGAAGCCCAAGATGCCCTATGGAGAGAAATCAATAGCTGGCATCCAACTGCCAACCACATATGTGAGCCACCTTGGAAGTAGATCCTACAGTCCCAGTTGACACTGCATTAAGCAAAGATGAGTTGTCTCTGATGAGTCCTGCCCACACTGCAGATTCTCAAGCACAATAAATGACTGCTATTCCTATACAGTGAAGCCCTGATAGCACAGTGGTCAAGCGCTTAGTTGCTAACCAAAAGGCCAGCAGTTCAAACCCACCAGCCGTGGGAGAAAGATATGGCACTTTGCTTCCATAAAGATTTACAACCTTGGAAACCCTATGGGGAAGTTCTACTCTGTCCTGTAGGGTTTCCTTGAGTTGGATTGGCTCAACAACAATGAGTTTGTTTTTTTTTTTCGTTCTTTTATATAGCAAAAATAAACAGAAAACTACCTCATGTAGTCATTGTGAGCATTAAACAAATTAAAATGTCAAGTACTTAGAAGACTGGGCAAAAGTAAGCAGTATAAACAAAAGTGCTACAGCCCCGGGTGGTATAAACGGTTAGCGTGTTCAGCTGCTAGGTGAAGAGTTGGCAGTTCAAGTCTACAGAGAAAGCCCTGGCAATCCCCTTCCAAACAGTCAGCTGCTGGAAACCCTGTGGACATGGCTCGACTCTGGCACACACGGGGTAGCCAGGAGTCGGGAGCAATCAGGCGGCAACTGCTTAGGTTTACAGTAGGTGAAGGAAGTTGAGAGAATCAATGCTTAACAGCCTCTGTTTTCCCTTGACATAAGGAGCCATGGCATCTACCGAGAAGGGGAAAGGAGAGGGCATGAGGAGATTGCGAGGCAGACAGTGACGGGAACAAGAGAGGCTCGAGAAAGGACGGTGTATGGCATTCAGGGCACAGCTGACATATGCACCCAAAAATCCAATCACACTAACCCACTCAGAAAGTGTCATGGAAGGCTGGAAAGCCCAGGAGAATAAGGGGTTAGCAAGCAGGGTCAGACAGGGAAGTAGGCAGAGCCAGAGTAAGGCAGGAAACCAGGTAGAATGGAAGTTCCAGAAGTTACAGGAGTCTGACCTAGATGAGTTTGTTATAGCAGTATTACTGGAACTAACAGGAGCCACCACCACAATTATGGAGCATTTAGGAACACTAAGCAAGGCACTACATCTTCAAAATAAACCTATGAGATAATTACTGGCATTGTCCCCATGTTTCAGATGGAGAAACAGAGGCACAGAAGGGTTACATCACTTTCCCAAGGTTACACTACCACTAAGTGGCAGTGCCTGGACTCAAGCCAGGCTGTGTGGAACCTGCATGCTGTATATTGAGTCCTTTTCTTTCTCTCAGCCTTAGTGTCTACTTACATAAACTGGGCTTGAAAATGAGCACCACCTTTTTACAAATGCCTTTTGAAGCTGTATTTTAATTATCTTTCAGTATTATTTCATCAGTTAGCTATTTTTCTGTTAAAATGGTCAACGCTGGCCTGCTCTCATATTTTACAACTTAGTCTTAGATTAAAACCAGTTGTCTTCAAGTTGACTGACTCGTGGTGATCCCATGCTGTTTTCAGTGGTTGATTTTCTTCTCAGAAATAGACCCCCAGGCCTTTTTGTAAGGCACATCTGGTGGACTTACACCTCCACCCTTTTGTTTAGCAGCCAAGTGAGTTAACCTTTTGCAACATTCAAGGACTCCCCAAACTTCAAAACCATGGATTCCAATTAGTACAGCTAAAATGAGAATATGTTTTCAAAATGCCGGTCATCAGACTCAAACCCAGTTTACTGAGTGACTGCAAATCTCTATTTGTTCTCCATCTCCATCCTGCCCTCCAACTCGAGAATCACAGCTCACCTTATACAGGCTGCAACCTAGGGTCCCTCGGCCTTGCTGTCCCTCTACCAACCCCCTCCCAAGCATCTTCAACAGGTGAAAAGAGCTACAGAAATAGAGGGCTCTCAGCTCTTCCGGATCAGCACGATTCCCTTCTCAAAAGCAAACCAAACTCACTGCCACCAAGTCAGTTCCAACTCATAGCAACCCCCCGTGAGTTTCCATGCTATAAATCTCTACAGAAGCAAAATGCCTCATTTTTCTTCCACAGAGTGGCTGGTGGGTTCAAACCACTGACCTTTTGATTAGCAGTCAGATGTCTTAACCACTACATCACAAAATTCCCTACTACAACATGACAAGTATAAAAACTCTAGACACAGGAAAGAGCATAAAGCTTTGGAATCAAAAGACCCAAGTTTTAAATCCCTGACCACTGGTTCCATAACTGTGATCAAGTCTTCTAACCACCTCAAACTTCAGTTTCTCTATCTATAAAATAATGCAGTTGGAATGAATGGATCATTTCTAAGGCACATTCAGGCTCTGATACTCTGGTCCCATTACTAGAATACAGAATTTAATAAGACCTGCCCTGGGGCCCCACTAGCTCTCATGTATAAGCCCTGCAGTGTGAAAGGGCTTGAGTAGGTCAAACACAACAGACCCCTGAACGCTAATTGCCACTCAGGAGAACCATCTTCAAGGCTATTTTTCCCAGCCCTCAGGTGGCTAAGGCACCTGACTGCTAGCCAAAGATTGGAAGTTCAAACCCACCAGCCACTCCATGGAAGGAAGGCAGGGCAATCTACTTCTGTAAAGATTTATCATCTCAGAAACTCAATGAGGGTCGCTGTGAGTCAGAATCCACTTGATGGCAGTAGGTATAAAGCTGATAGCTGAAGCCATGACTCCTATTACCTGGTGGGAGGATATACAGAAAGATCATCAGATTGACCCAATGAAACCCACAGAAGGAAAAAGAGACAGCAATAAAACAAAGGAAGCAGAGTCGAAAGAGTCGGAAACAAAACTGAAGGTAAAGTAAGTCTATGACCCTAAGTCAGTGTGGTGGCTATGAAGATTGTTGTAGATACATAGAAAACGTTTCCAATGAAGTAACGTTCGGTGGAAAAAGCAGAATACAAAATTGCACAAACAATTTTGAATACAAAAAGTAGTCAGCTGTGGAAACAGCTTTCCATGTGGACAAGAAGCTGAATCACACCAATAAGAATGGTGTGTGCGTGGGTGGTGGGGGGGGGGATAGGCAAGCAAGGCCAACATTTATCAGATTGAGTTTCTCATGGTCCAGCCAGGTTTCACTGTATTGTGAGAGCTCACCGTGTTTGTGCTTTGCCAAGATTCAGTTGAGAAGGTCATAGAAGAAGACATGAGACAATAAAAAGACTGAAGACAGCAGGACACTGGGAAGAAGGGGTATAAGGAATGGCTAGAAGTCAACCCCCAAAAATCAAAAACAGTGATAGTTATAGCTTGGGCTTTGGCCACTTTTCAAGCAATACTTGTGTTTCCAACAGACCCCAATGGTTAAGGGAGCTGAGACAGAATGGCACAGAAATGGCATTCCTCAAACCCTGTGGACACAGCTTGAAAGATGCTGAAATAATGAGGAAGAGGTTGCTAATAGCCAGAGACTCCAGATAAGAAGGCCCTTGTAACCTCTCCCAAGCACGGCTTTGCTTAAACCAAGACCACGGGTATTTTGATGGTTTGGATAGCTATTCTTCCCGCCTTCTGGGAAAAGGCACACATTCCCGGCAGCTAGGGTTTCCCAGCAAAGCCATTCAACAACTGTGATGGAAAAGGGATCCACTGGTAAGGAGATAAGCCACCCAAGCTTGGTTGGAAAATAGCTTTGAACACACATACACCTTTTCTTTTTTTCTTTTTTTTTTTTTTTTTGAAGCTAACATCCAAATCACAACACTGAGAACAGGCTGTTTTTGGCCTTGATTGTTGACTAAGCTTACTACAGATTCATTTCCCTAAAAGGGTTTTCTTCACCTAGCTTTCCCGCCAGTTATCGCTGTAGTATTGGCCAAGTCACTCCACCTCCTGGGACTCAGTCTGCTCATCTGAAAAATTTTGAGCTAGAGCTAATAACGGCTTTCCTGGTTCTCAGACACATACAACCCCCCAATCTTCTATAACCCCAGCCCCAGTTCACTCTGGGTTGATGCTACTGAATAAAAATACAAGCTCATCCTCCTGTCTCTACAAATTCAAAAAGCTCTTAAAATTTCATTTTTTTAAATAACTCATTTCATAGTACAACTAAATCTGTGAAACTCATTTACAAGCAAAACCTGCCCTGACCTGATGTGAAGCTATTTACAATCTCTCTCCAATTAGTTCTCTACATAAACATTAATATATTTGATTAGACTCTTCAGGGGAGAATTACATAACTTAGAGGTTAAGTCATAGGCCCCATGGGTTTCAGATCCTCACAACACCATAATGTTGGTACTATTATTTTAGAGAAGAGGAAACAAGGTTAGAGAGGGGAAGTCAAAGAACACTGAATATGGGAATTGAAGAGTAACAGAAGTCAGTGTATGAATATACCATGGACTGACAGAAGAACAAACAAACCTGTTTTGGAAGAAATGTAGCCAGAATGTTCCTTACAAAGCAAAATGGCAAGACTCCATCTTACATACTTGGGACATGTTATATCTCAGGACAGACTAGTCCCTGGAGAAGTACTTTACTTGGTAAGTGGAGGGTCAGTGCAAAAGAGGAAGATCTTCAAGCAGATGGATTGACAGAGTGGCTGCAACAATGGGTTCCAACACGGCAACGGTCGTAAGGACGGTGCAGGGCTGGGTAGTGTTTCATTCTGTTGTACATGGGGTCAACCAGGGTTGGAACTGAATCAACAGCACTTAACAACAAATCACTTACCCAAGGTCATACAGCTAATGACTGACAAGAACCTGAACACAGACTTAGCAGACCCTGACCCCAAGACCGCTGATTATAACTGCCTCTCAATCCCACTTTGGTAGAGCAAAGATATACCAATCAGTGGAAAATGACCTCCTTTATTAAATTAATTGTTTAAACACAGTTTAAATCAATTACCTACACTAATAAAAGGGAAGAAAGCAATACAACTTCTATAAGACACAATCATCCCCAAGGCACTTGTATTTGACTACAAAGATAACCAAAGTCACAAGGCCTTGAAGACCACTGCCCCATGCAGTCACTTACAGCACATACTATTTGCCCAGACAAATGCAATAAGCTTAAATTTTATGGAAAGAATACATGAGCTGATAAGGAAACTGGAGAACAGAAGTCAGTGTATGAATAAGTGTTAAATTTTGTAGTGAAAGTTGAGGCAATCACCAACTTCCAAGCAACTCCCAGACAAACAGCTGTGACAGCCCCCCTGGGCAGGAAGGGGACAGTCAGGCAGGACTGGCCTGCCCAGAGTTCATCCACCCACGACACAAAATCTCCCCCGCCGCACACAGTCACTCAATAGTCTTTATTTTATCAAAAACCTGAAATGCTACATGTTGACAGGAGACTAAATTTTGAGAGGCCACTTTGAGAGCAGATGGGTGCCTGGACAGCTTTCCCAGAAACCATGCACAAGCCAGAGGCCCAGACTCTGAAGCTCTGATTTGTTTAGAGGCCTGATGAACAATGCATGTGTCTCGGAGAGGGTTTCTCCTAATCCCTGTGGGATGGATCAGTTGCATATGGGATTGGAAGGCTGGGGGGCTGGGGGGCAGAGCAGACCTTGGGGCCACAACAGAGGACTTAGGCCAGCAGGAGCATCCTGGGAGTCTGGAGGACACCAAGAATGGGAGGGGAGAAAAGAAAGGGAGGGACAAAAGGAGAGCCAAAATACTTCAAAATAGTGCCTGAGCCCAAGAAAATGTCCTCCCTCTCTGCCTAAACTCTTGGCTAAATTTAAGTTCAAATAGCTCCTTAGGAAAGAAAGCAGAATGGAAACAAGAGACAAGGAGGAAGTGGGATGAGTGATGTTACATGGAGGGGACTGCAAATCAATGACATGCAACAAAATGTGTCTGAATTGTTGAATGGAAAATGATTTGCTCTGTAAACTTTTGCCCAAATCACAATAAAAAGTTTTTTAAAAAATTCTAACTGCTCTTGTAGGCAACTAACGTCACCAAATGCAATAATGAAATTTGAGTGAAGTCAGAATTATTAAAAAAAAAAAAAAGGATTAAAACAGCTGTAAAGGAAATTGGAATTAGAAGCTATTAGAGATACTATTTATTTTCTGAGGTATGATAATGGTGCTGTGGTTATGAAGAAGAAGTCCTTAATTCTAGAAAATGCATGCTGAGGTATTTAGGGGTGAAATGTAACAATGTCTGCAACTTGCTGCCAAGGAGTTCAGTTAAAAAAAAAAAAGTACAGAAGTAGGCAGACAGGTGGGTGGTTGGGTGGAGGATGGACAGATAAATGATAGGGCAAACAAGTAAGGCAAAACGTTGACTCTTAAGTGGTCAGTACAAAGAGGTCCATTTTATAATTGTTTCAACTTTTCTGTGTACTTAAAACATTTTTGTAATAATTTCTTGAAGTGGGAGTACTATAAACACAGTCCTATTTTATCATTTAAAATACAAAACAAAACAACCTTTTGTAGGAGTCTACTTATCATCTGGAGTCCCTGAATGGTACAATCAGTTCACAGACTCGGCAGCTGCTGATGGAAAAAGGTTGGAGGCTCCAGTCCACCCAGAGGCCACTCTGAAGAAAAGACTTCTGAAAACACAGCCGCTGAAAACCCCACCGAGCACAGTTCCACAAGGGGCACGGCACGGAATTGCCCTGGGTCGGGGTCAACGGGAAGGCAACTGGTGATTGTCGTTTACAATGGGAAAAGCATTTCAGTTCCAACCCATCTACTCAGAAAGAAATATGTGGAGCACACCTTAAGGAGGCTTTCCTTGTGTTAAGGTAATTAAGAAGAGAAGTAATTCGCGTGATCACAGAAAAAAAAAAAGGGATTTACTTTGGGTCTCACAAAAACAGAATTTGGCTGCAGCAAACAAAAAGGAACAAACATTGACAGGCAAGAAGGTGGGAGACAAAACCGGAACACTCCTGAGTCCTGTTCCTGTCCTAATGTGCCACCAGAATAGAAGACTGAAACTAGGGTGAGGTCAGTATACAGAAACAGAGACACTTACAAACAATGACAAAAACCATAAACATTTCCCATTCTGGGTCCCAGATTAAAGGGGGTAAACCAAGTCTGAAGAGTCAGAGAAAGGCCTAGCATTCTCCACAGCTGTCCTGGAGTCACATTTTGAAGTTATTTCTCAAGACCACAGAACTCTCTGACTAAATACAAAATATGGCACTGAACACAGGCAAGAGCTGCCCAGACCTGTTCCATGTGGAGGGGTTAACTTTAGGATCCTAGTGTCCTGAGAGAGGGCAAGGACCTCCATGTCCAGGCTCCATCTGAATCCTCCCCAGCACCTCAAACAATGGACTGCATTCAGGACACAAGAGAAGGCTCATCTGACTGGGCCTCCCTCCACAACCAGGCAAGGTCAGCTCCCAGCTAACTGCACAGGACCAAGGGCCAGGAGGGCACCAGCTGCACCTCCATGACAGACGAGACTAAGGAGTGCAGGGGCCCCCAAGCAATGGGGCACATCAGTGGAGTCCTCGGAGATGGGGGTCTGAGGGGCAGAGCTGCACATGGAGGACTGGGGGGCGGTAGTGCTTGGCAATTGCAGCAGTTAGGATCCCTCCTTTATCTCCTCCTCTTTTCCTGTTCTCCCCTCACTTCCTCCTCACTTCCCCTGCCCCCCCTCCTCCCTCTGCTCTCTCACTGTGTTAGTTGGGGGCTGTTTTTTGATTAGTCTTTAGTTCCTGCTATCATTGTCAGCCCTCTGGGAAGGGAGCTGAGTGGCTAGAGGGACTTTTCCTGTAGACCTGTCTGTACCATTCAAATTGTGAAAGTGTCCATTTGAGAAGTTTTAACAAGTCATTTGGTTAAAGTGATCTTAAAGTAAAAGAACTTCAGAAATCTAGTTTTAGTTTCAGATTCTGTCCAAAAGGTTTTTGGTTAGGAAGCATGATTTGCTATCTTCACATAATTATAGCAACAGTATTTACCAAGTGTTGGCAGTGTGTTACGGACTTCATGTCACTTTGGGAGCTTGGGGTATAATACCGGTGAGGTAGGCTCTCTCATTATCCCATGTGCACACAGGGATTCAATAACAACCCCTGTTATTGCATGATATGACAGGGTTCAACCCAGCCAAGTGACTGTGGAGCCCAGCTCCTAGCCATATTGTTTAACAGTGTCTGTGAGAATGGGGGTGGCCTTTGGTTAATCCAGTGACTTGTAACCTAAAGACCAGTTGTCACGGAGTCGATCCCAACTCATGGTGAGCCCACGTGTTCCACAGGAGAACAGCGCTCCACAGGGTTTTCAATGGCTGATTTTCCAGAAGTAGACAGCCAGGCCTTTCTTCTGAGATGCCTTTGGGTAGACTCAAACCTCCAACCTGTGGGTGAGCAGCCAAGTGCCTTAGCCCTTTGCACCACCCAGGGTTAAACCATTACTAACTGATCACAGAGCTGGGCTTGTGCCCAAGTTTAAAGGCATCCAGGCCAATGCCCTTAAAATCCAAAAAGCTGCCTCTCTCCAAGGGACCCTATGATGCCTGATAAACAACAGAATCTACATGCATATTTTTTTAGTGTAAAAATCATCTTAATGGAAAAGTATTCAAGTCAGCTGCAGCAAGAACAATTTGTACTGACGGCCTTATAAAAGAAAAAAAAAAAACCTCAGCATCATAAAAAGTTCCCAATTTTAACTGAAAAATGGCCGAAGATCACTCTGAAGCACAAAAGATCACTCCGAAGTGCACCTGTATGTTTCTCTTTCCTGAATCTACTAAGAAGCTCACAGTGGGAGGAAGGTTTTTTCCTACTGATTTAAAAGCAGCTGGGTTCACATATGAACTGTTTCACATTATGACCTACAAACTACTTAGAAGCTATTCATTAGTCGCTACAAGCACAAGTGATGCCAACACGGTTAGTTACATGGCATCTAAACATCTTTTGGAAAGAAAGGAGGAGGGAAGAGGAGGAAGAAACTACAATCACACGCACTAGCTGGTGGCACACTGTACCAACTTTACCCATTCCCACCCAAGTAACATTTGATGCTTTTCAAAGCACTTTCACACTCATCATCGATCAGAAAGCCCTAATCCCAATGAGGTAAATCCCTCTGCAAATAAATCCATGACCTAAAGTGACATCACTGGGAAGAGTCATAGAAATGATCCAGGCAGAACTAAATTCCAGACCGGCTGACGTCTTCACACCCATCTCACTGCAGCAATACATTACTCAGACATACTATGGTCAAAGTTGTTGTCAGATGCCATCAAAACGAGATCCAAAAGATGTGGCCCAGAGGGTTTTCATTGGCTGATCTTTCGGTAGGAGATTGCCAGGCCTTTCTTCCTAGTCTATCTTAGTCTGGAAGCTCCACAGAAACGTGTTCAGCATCGTAACACTCACAGGCCTCCAATGACAGACAGTTGGTGCAACACAAATGCATCTCGTGGGGAAAACAACACAAACCCCCAGGAAAAGCCATGTTTAAGTCAAACACTTCCGTTTCTGTAAAGGGGAGAAGGGTGTCCTACCTTTGTACCTCGAACTCCTATCACAGTTCCTGGAACACAGCAGGAGCTCCCTAAACCTTTGCTAAACTCACCATGTGAAACCTGATTCTATTCTCCCAGAATGGCTCCCAGCAGCACCCCAGGCATGCTATCAATCAAATACTCACTTTCACTAAAACTTGAGAAGTAGACACTATTTGGCAGGACAAAAGGTCTACTGCACTTAACCCCTATTTCCCAAATACCAACAGTGTGAAAAATAAATACTGCCATGAGACCAGAAGAACTGTATAGTGCCCAGTACCATTATTAAACATTTTGATCAAAGATTCTACATAAGAATCCTTATCAAAAGGGAAAAACATTCAGAATTCCAAATTCTCATAAAATCCAGACTTTCTGGAGCCACTGATGTTGGATAAACCCCTGAAACTGTTGCCCTGAGAAAATCTTTAAACCAGAAATATCCCCTGAAATCTCCATTAAACCAAACAATAGTTCAGCTTCAGAATGTTTACCTTGAGCTCAATGTTCTTCTGAAGAATTACCTATGTGAGATCAAACTGACCACAGTAACTCAGAAGATCTAACAGAAAGCTTAGGGACAGTGAGTTCATGTTAATGGAGGACCAATTTGCAAAAGGAGGCTGAGAATGTTTGCAGCACTTGAAGAATGTAATCAATGTCACCAAACTGTACATGTAGCAACTGCTGGATTAGTGCATATGTATAAAGTGTATAATTTCAACAACAATAAATGAATGAATGAATAACAAGAAAATAAATAGGTTTTTTTTTTTTTTTTTTTTGGAGCAGGACAAAAGATACACCCCATAGCATCACACACTTGTTGGGTAAGCCCTTTCAAAAGATATAACTATAACAACATGCCCCAGAGCTCATCAAAATCAAAAGGAGGTTCCAGTTCATTAAGATTCAAAAACCAAACTCACTGCTGTCAAGTCAAATCTTACTTGTAGTGACCCCTCCTTGGTTTTCCAAGGCAGTATCTCTACAGAAGTAGTCTGCACAGTCTTCCTTCCAAGGAGTGGCTGGTGGGTTTGAACTGCCAGCCTTCTGGTTAGCAGTCAAATGCCTTAGGCACTATGCCACCAGAGTCCCCAAAAGAAGGCTACAAATAGCAGCACATTCCCAAGCTCATCTTGGGAATGGGCCCTCGAGTCAATTTTCACAGGACCACGTCTATGAGCAATTCTAAACTGCCAGATCCACACAGGGTAGCAAACTGGAGCTTACATAACCTCACTAGAGGCCACTGCTCTTTTTCCACA
The DNA here is from genome assembly GCF_000298275.1 of Orycteropus afer afer. Classification (NCBI taxonomy): domain Eukaryota; kingdom Metazoa; phylum Chordata; class Mammalia; order Tubulidentata; family Orycteropodidae; genus Orycteropus; species Orycteropus afer. The sequence continues at coordinate 2,574,059 of NW_006921986.1, read as the reverse complement.
AAGTTGTGATTCCTGAGGTCAGTTCATCTACATTCCTTCAAGAGGCCAAACAGGAACAGGGTTAGAAACTCACTTAAACAAAGGGAGAAGGGCAAACTAAACAGGAGATAGGACAGAACCATCAGAGAGAGAAAGTCTGTTTTCAGCAGAAACAATAAGAGTGGGAGGCAGTGGGTGTTCCTTTAGGAATTGGTGAATCCCCTTGAGCTTCATAGAGCAGAGGACATGACCTTGGGGAACTAGAGCCCTGGTTTCTGGGTACAACCTGCCCTGGCCAGGGTTAGGAGGCGAGCCAAGAAATTTCCACCTGTGCAGAATGCAAACCAGAATAGCCACGTGGGAAAACAAGGGGTGGAGCTTAGCTGGCTACAGCTAAGCAAGGGCTTCAAAAAGGATTCCCTGTGGAGCATAGCAGATTTGTTTCTACATATCCTCAGCACTTTAGAGTCAATACCAACTCATAGTGACCCCATGTGACAGAGGAGAACTGCCCCACAGGGGCAGTCTTTCTGCAGCAGAGCTGCTGGATGGGTTTGAACCATCAGCCCTTCACTAAGCAGCCAAGCACTTAACCATTGTACCCAGGGCTCCTTCCTAGGTGTGTTGTTTTCAATTTACAGAGACATCATGTGACAGAGTAGAATTGCCCCACAGGGTTTTCTTGGCTGTAATCTTTACAGAGCAGATTGCCAGATCTTTCTCCCACAGAGCCACTGAGTAGGTTCGAACCGCCAAGCTTTTGGTTGGCAACTGAGTGCTTAACCATGTGTTCCCCTAGGGCTCCTTTCCTGGGCTCCTAGAAGAGTGTTTTTGTTCAGCTCTGTTATCATCAATTGCCAAGAAGCAGAATGCCTAGCGTTTTTTTCACTTGCATATTTTTTTTAATCATCACATTTCTCAGATAGGTGTTATTAATAAACCTATCTTAGCAAAGGAGACACTAGAGCATGGCCACTCATGTGAATGAGCTAGGCTTTGAACTGAGGCCTGCTGCAGGCAGGGCCCAAGCCCTGAACCAAAGCTGCTCCCTAGAAAGCAGGCAGGCAGAGCAGAAGCCAGCTTTTTCTTTGCTGCACTGTGTTCAACTTATCTCCTAGCTGTGAGACCCCAGACAAGCCACTTAACTTCTCTGTGCCTCTTTTGCTCATCTATAAAATGAAGATAATAATAGAATTGGTTCTGTGGATTAAATGAGGCAAATTTGGGTTTAGCTGAATATTTAGTCTACAGTAAGAGCTCAATAAAGGTTAGCTTTCAAAAGATCAGGTTTACTGGTCAGATAGAGACTGGTGAAACCCCCAAGACTACGGCCTCGAGTCACCCTTCAGGCCTGGAATTGAACTCACTGCCATGGCTTAACTCTCAGTCAAACAACAGACAGGACTACAAGCCGAACAACTACACCAGGGACATGTACTCCTTAGAATAATCAACCATGGGAGATCAGAAGGGCAGCATTGGCACAGGGAGAAAGGTAGGGAGGCAGGAATGCACAGGCAAGAAGGACACAGGAAAGGGTAACCACAGGGCGGAAGTGGGAGGAGAGCTATTATACTGTGGAGAATGTAACCAGTGTCACAAAACAAAATGCATATGAACTTTTGAATGGAAAATCAATCTGCTTTGTAAAATTTCACCCAAATCACAATAAAAAGTTTGAAAATCAACTTTAGAAAACAAAGTGAAGACCACTGATGCCCAAAATAAATTTTAAAAGTGTTAGCTATTACAGCTACAGACTCAACAGCCGCTGGTCTATTCTTCCTGGAATTATCATGGCTATCAGCAGCAATCAGTGTAAAGGCCTTGATTCCCACAAAGCCGGCAGCTCTGCTGGAGACACAAAACTAACATACAGGAAAGGCACTGAACGACATGAAGCATCCTAAGCAAAGCAGGCTACCTGATGGATACAGAATGCAGGAGCCCCAGAGGGGAGGGAGCAGCATCCACAACTGGGTCCCTCACCACCACTGGGCCAGCCGGCTCCAACAGCACAGGCCCCAGCAGTGCTCACTTCTCCTTCCTTCCAGGAACAGGAATGAGGTTAAGAATTAAATGAAAGTCCTTAACAAAGGGTTTTCCAGTTAGTCACCAGTTAAGCTAGGCAGTGTTCCTGCAAGAGAGGCAGGTGACATGTGAGAAATGGGAAACAGGAGAGTAAACGTGTTTGGACAATCAGTCACCCATGTGAGAGGAAGTCCTCACTACTGCTGTTAGAAAAAGAGGAAGCAAAGTGGGGACTAGGAGAGAAAGAGCAAAGTAAAGGGAGGACTAAACCAAGCCCACTGCCACTGAGTCAACTCCAACTCATAGTAACCTTTTAAGAGAGAGTACAACTGCCCCACACAGTTTCCAATGCTGTAAATCTTTAAGGAAGCAGACAGCCATATCTTTCTACCGCAGACCTTTTGGTTAGCAGCCAAGGGCTTAACCACTGCACCACTCGGGTTCCCGAGGGAAGACTGTTGTTGTTGTTGTTGTCATGTGCCATCAAGTCGGACCTGACTCATAACGACCTCTCCCTGGGTTTCCGAGGTGGTATCGCTACGGAAGTAGATTGCCCAACCTTCCTTCGGAGGAGTGACTGGTGGGTTTGAACTGCCAGCCTTCTGGTTAGCAGTCAAGTGCCTTAGGCACTCACTACCAGAGCGCCTAAGGGAAGACTAGGAGAGAAAATAAAGATCAATTCAGAAAAGGCAAACAAAGGAAAAAAGACTGTTATTGTTAGTTGCCATTCTGACTCATGGCGACACATACAACACATACGTTGGAGGCCATCAGAACCGTGACCTTTGGAAGCAGGTAGCCAAGCCTGTCTTCCCAGGTGCCTGAGGGTTGGTTGGAACACCAACCTTTCGGTTACCAGTTGAGTGAATAACCATTCTGCCAACCAGAGGTGGCAAAAAAAGAAAAAAGATTAACCAGAAGTAATTAGGAAAGCTCTAATTACTGGATGGATTTTATGGATTTTAAAGGGGAGAAATAAATGTAACAGTCACTAACATAAAACCCAAATATGAACTCAGAAAATTACTAGCGATAGGTTAAACATGTTGTTGTTGTTGTTATGTGCAATGGAGTCAGACATGACTCATAGCGACCCCTCCTTGGGTTTCCGAGGTGGTATCACTATGGAAATAGATTGCCCAACCTTCCTTCTGAGGAGTGGCTGGTGGGTTTGAACTGCCAGCCTTCTGGTTAGCAGTCAAGTGCCTTAGGCACTACACTACCAGAGCTCCTAGGTTAGACATAGGAAAAAAAAAAAAAAAAGCCACTAAGAACAGCCACATATTGAGTGCTTACTCTGTGCCATTACTATTCCAAGAACTTGCAGGTATTAACTCATTTACCCCTTATACTAAGACTGTGAATTAGATTACTATTGTTTTCAAACCCATTTTACAGATGTGAAAACTAAGTCACAGAGATGTTAAATAACTTGCTCCACTCACACAGCTATGAAGTACCAGAGTAGAGATTTCAATCCAGGCAGCCTGGGTCCCAAGCCCCATAGTTTTCCAGGAGCTCTGGTATCGTAGTGCCTAAAGTACTTAACTGCTCAAACCCACCAGCCACTCCTCGGAAGGAAGATGGGGCAATCTACTTCCATAGTAATCCACCTCGGAAACCCAAGGAGGGGTTGCTATGAGACGGGTCCGACTCCATGGTACATAACAACAACAACAAACAACATAGTCTTACCACTGTGCTCTAAAGTGTGAAGGTTAACAGTTTTGACACACAGTAAAATTTCACAGAATGAAATTATCCACAGCTGATCTCTATTCTAGACACTATGAATTCAAGCTGTTCAGTTAGAGTCTTGAGTAAAAAATCTATGGGTAATTATTATTCATCTAGTCCAATAATAAATCTAGAATGACCAAATGGTTTTCCTTAGTGAGTCAATGACTGGGAAATGAAGGGATGCACTTAAAAGCTACTTTCTGACCAATTCAATTTATTTTTTGGGCAACAAACGCTATTTTAAAAAAATAATCCTGCTAGTACTTATAAGAGAGGAGCTTACTTATAAGAGGGAGAGCTAGTGGTATGCCTAAGGCATTTGACTGCTAATCAGAAGGCTGATGGTTCAAACCCACCAGCCACTCCTCAGAAAGAAGATCAGATGATCTACTTCCCTAGAGATTGTTGTTATTTGCCATTGAGTCAGCTCCGACTCATAGCGACCCCTCCTTGGGTTTCCTAGGCAGTTATCACTACGGAAGTAGGATTGCCCAACCTTCCTTCCAAGGAGTGGCTGGTGGGTTTGAACCGCCAGCCTCCTGGTTAGCAGTCAAGTGCCTTAGGCACTATGCTACCAGAGCTCCCTAGAGATACTGCCTCGGAAACCCAAGGAGGGGTTGCTATGAATTGGATCCGACTCGACGGCATTGAGTGAGTTTTTCTTTTTGACTTATAAGAAGCAGAAGTAAAATGCCATCCTGATGTACATTTAACTCTGTAAAATTGTTGATTACTTCTCGGAAATCCTACACTTCCCTTTGACTCTTAAAACAATAGAAGCAATTTATAAGAAGGGATCAAATTTGCCAAATCCCATTTTGTCCAAATCGGTCTCAAATGTTAACGAAAAATGTTAAGTTAAATAAAGAGCTAACAGGATCCTAATGTCATTAAAGAAAAAGATTGCAAAATGTTTAAATAGTTCTTAGTGTAAGATTACAATTGATTTTGATTTTCATATCTCAGTATTTTCCAGATTTCTTTAAAATTATATTAATTATACATAGTATAGTCACAAAATGTTTTTTAAAAAGGTGGGGGAGAGAGGGCCTAACATGGAAAAAAGAAGATTTTTAGAATATTATCAAATATTATCAGTATTTGTCTTTCATTGGTGGAACTTTGGGGGAGTGTTTTCTGCTACATTTTGCATTTGTTGATGTATCCTGCTCATAATCACTACGGTTTTGTTTTTCAAACTGCAGATAACAAAATCCGTAAGCAACCATTATTAGTACTGCTGTTGTCAGTTGCCATGGAGTCAATTTCAACTGATGGCGACCCCATGTGTGCAACGCAGAACTGCTCCAGAGCATTTTCAAGGCAGTGACCTTTCAGAAGCTGACTGTCAGGCCTCTCCTTCAAGCCACCTCGGGTAGGTGCGAATCACCAACCTTACAGATAAGAATTTCATACAGGTTGAATTGTATGACACTTGTCACTAAAGGTCAAACACAGTCGACTATTGGCACCTATACATGGTTCAACCTAATAGTGACATTAATGCTGTAAAGGCAAACAGAATACTAGCAATCTTAGTGAGGACACTACCTATAACTGTAATCTGTAATACTTACAAATACTATACATTTCCACTGATGGTGGCAGAGAGAATACTATGAAATGTTCACTCTACACTATAGGACACAAAGGTCAAAGAAAACCACAGAGTGGTAGAACTTCTGGTTTATGACACTATAAAACACAGTGTTCCTGCACGTCCTTTCATGCCATCCCACTCATATGCATAAACAAAGAAGCATTTGCCCAATAATTTTTTTTTTTCTTTCCCACTAAGTGAAAAAAAAAAAAAAAAAAGGGAGCTCTGGCAGGCTAGTGCCTAAGGCATTTGACTGCTAACCAGAAGGCTGGTGGTTCAAACCCACTAGCCACTCCTGGAAAGGAAGATTGGGCAATCTACTTCCACAGTGATACTACCTCAAAAACCTAGGTCGCTATGAGTTGGGATCAACTTGACGGCAGTGAGTCAGAGTTACTTAAGTAAAAAAAAGTGTTCTTTGAGCCTTTATCTAACTAATAAGTCAGCATATCATTTCAAAGAGATGATTCCAGGCATCAATGGTTTAATATTCTGAGTTGGTTTTTTCTCAGGAGGAAGACTTGACTCATTTCAAGTCCAGAGTCTTTTCTCATTTATATATCAAGATACAGCACTGAGTAGAATGGAAAAAAAAATAATGTTTTACCACATGTTCAAGTGAAAGAGTTCCCTACCCCCCCTTTAAGTCCCCTCCGTTCCATCTGCACCCCCACCCAGGACGAAGACACACCAGGTCTGTGTGTAAGGACTACTTCCACAGCATGCAGGCACCTCGTGTATACAAAATTACTTTCCAACAGGTTGTTTTTCTCCCTCCAAAATCTATTCAATCACACTGTCAGAAACTGAGGGGCTGAGAATATGGAGTTGCCAGAAGTGACAGAAAGGGCGGCATCTCTAGTTCCAGCCCTCAGCCAAACAGGGTTTTATAAATCACTCCAGTGCTTATCCACATGTTTTATTTAAAGACACCACCCGATGCTGACGTCCAACACAGTCCTCCTAAGAAAGGAAACAATGTGTACTTGACCAACAACAATAGGGCGAAACAAGGGGCATGCTCAACAGTCTCCTAAAAATAAATGTCTAATGGTTAAGAACTCGATGGTCAAGCTGGTTCCAGAAGACTTACTCTAACTTAAGGCAAATACATAGTTAGCTAGCTAGCTTCTACCATTAATGAACACCGGGTGGTCTTCACACCCATCACCTCACGCTGCACTTCAGGATTCTCATTTTCCAGCACTCAAATTTGGGACACTGTTTCTATTTTATGTCATATGTATTATATCAAACCTATAAGCCATGGTCTTTTCAATTGCCTTATACGCATGCAAAAGCTGGACAACGAAAACGAAAGAGAGAAGAACTGAGGAATGTGAATTGAAGTGTTGGCAAAGAATAGTGAATATATTGTGCACTGCCAACAAATTAGTCTTAGAAGAAATACAACCAGAATGCTTCTTAGAAACAATGGAGAGCAAGACTTTGGCTTGCTAACTTTGGACACATCGTTGTTATTGTTAGGTGCCATCAAGTCAGCTCTGAATCATAGCGACCCTAGGTACACCAGAATGAAACACCAGCCAGTCCTGTGCCAGCCTCACAATCCCTGCTGTACCTGAGCCCACTGTTGCAGCCACTGTCTCAATCCATCTTGTTGAGGGTGTTCCCCTTTTTTGCTGACCCTCCACTTTACCAAGCATGATATCCTTCTCCAGGGAATGGTCCCTTCTGACAACATGACCAAAGTAGGTGAGATAAAGCCTGGCCATTCTAGCTTCCAAGGAGCATTCCAGCTGCACTTCTTCCAGGACAGATTTGTTAGTTCTTCTGGCAGTCCATGGTATTTTCAGTACTCGTTGCAATACCAACTCAAAAGCATCAACTCTTCTTTGGTCTTCCTTATTCATTGTTCAGCTTTCACATGCATATGAGGTGACTGAAAACACCATGGCTTGGGTTAGATGCACCTTAATCTTCAAAGAGGCATCTTTGCTCTTCAGCACTTTAATGATGGACACATCATTAGGAAAAACCAGTAAGAAAAGGACATCATGTTGGGTGAAGTAGAAGGTCAGCTCAGTGAGGGAACCCTTTAGGGAAATGACGCAGGAGCCACAACAACAGACTCAAACCAATGATCATGAAGACGGCACAGGATTGGACAACAGTTCATTCTGTTGTGCTGCAGATAAGACAGCACCTAACAATATGCTACACAGGTCGTGGGAGCTCTGGTGGCACAGTGCCTAAGGCATGTGACTGCTAACCAGAAGGTTGGCAGTTCAAACCCACCAGCCACTCCTCAGAAGGAAGACTGGGTACTCTACTTCTGTAGAGATACCACCTCAGAAACCCAAGGAGGGGTCGCTATGAGTTAGAATCGATTTGTTGGCAGTGAGTTTGGTTTGGTGGTTTGGTATATAAGTTGTATTTGTATTTTACTGTCAACGGGAAAATTAATAACAGACATCTTACTTTCATGTTAAGGTTTTCTTACCCACAAAACTAAATATTCACTGTAAAGAAATTCCTAACAAAAATTAATCCTGCCAGGGGCATTTCTTTCACCCAAAGTTGCAAATCTTCTCTTTCCTGTTGGAAGCCAGGCTTACTACATTCCACTTTCAAAAGACAGGTCTGGGTGAAGAGCCAGAGGCCATCTTGTGACCTGAAATCAGTTGATCTCGGTAAAGGAGGGAGGGCAAGGTTCAATCAATCATATTAAGATTAGCCAATGGCTGACCTTCTGTATTTCTCTCTCCTCTTTATAAGCCTCATGGTACACACCTTCTTCCAATCATGTGCTTTTTCCTGGAATTAATATGGTCTCTCCCTCCATGCATACTGAATAACCACTCAGAATAAACCGTATGTTCAAATTCCACTGAGTCTGGATTATATTTAACATTACAAAGGACGATATGATTTGCCCCTCCAAACAACTCTGCGATGTGTAAAGAACAGGTACTGAAAGAGAGAGACAGTGTGTGTGTGTGTGTATGTGTGTGTGTGTCTGTGTGTCTGTCTGTCTGTCTCTCTGCAGATGAAGAAACAAGATTATCCCTTGAAGGTACCTTTTAGCTAAGTAACAGACTGGCTCATAAAATACAGAGTACATCTTGGTTCTCTGGTGCCGCTATAACAGAAATGTCCCAAATGGATGGCTTTAGTAAACAGGAATTTATTCTTTTACAGTTTAGGAGGCTAGAAGTCTGAATCCAGACTGCTGGCTGTAGGGGCTGGGTGAAGGCCCTTTGCCCTTGGGCTTTAGTTCTGCCTCTTTTCCCAGGCCCACTGGAGGCATCTTCTAACTCACACAGCTACTAACTGTTGAGGTTGACGAACCCAAGATCAGCAGGGAAAATGGCACAATCCTGAGATCAGCAGGCAGCACAGCAGGCCACTGGTTCAAGTCCAAGAACAATCCCAAGAACAGCAGGTTCAAGTCCGGGAACTGGAGACAAAAACTCAACCAAATGCAGGATCCAAAATGTCCCAAACGGCTAGAGACCTTCCTGAAAACTTCTCCATACATACTGGAAGCAGGCCATACCACGAAAGTAACTCCTCTGCATCTGCTTAGCTGCTCACATCACCAAGGAGGGAGGTGATTACAATCTCCTTATGGGGAATAACTACATTCAGCTGCCAAGCCACTCAAAACCAGGCCCCAGGCACATTGACACACAACCTTAACCGTCACAGAATATCACCCATGAGTAATGAGCTCCTTTAAAAAATTATCTCTGAGACCAAATGGTCAAAAATTACCCTGCAGCAAAGATGAGAAGGTCCAAGGGCAGGGAAACTAGACTACTGGACATGGTACAACCAGAACAGAATGAATGAAAATGATGACACTGTGAAAAATGTAAGCAAAATCACTGAACAGTTTGTGTAGAAATTGTTAAATGGGATCCTAATTTCCTGTGCAAACTTTCACCTTAAATACAATTAGAGAGTATTTTAAAAAGAAGAAGAAACAGGAACAATGATCTGAGACACCTTGCTGAGAGCAGTGGGGCCGCATCTCAAACTTAGGTCTCACTAAGTCTCGGGGGCTCTTCCCTCATATGACATGTCAGGGCCTCTCTGGGGTCCTATCATCACTGCACACCAACCCCCAACCATCTACACGATACAGTACCATAGTTTCAGGAAAGACAGGCCTAACCTCACCCACTTCTCTGGCCTCCCTTCTGCAGCCTTATCACCTATAACTTTGGGGACCCTCCTGCGCACCCCTAGTCTGCACTGACTTTTCCTCTCCACTTCCAGACCTTAGCACAGGTGGTCCCTTTTGCTTGGCACATCATACCCCTGAATCCCCTTTGTTGTTGTTGTTGTTAGTTACCACCTCATGGCAACCTCATGCACAAGGAACAAAACGCTGCCTGGTCCTGCACCATCCCCAACATCAGTTGCGGATCAGATCATTGTGCTCAATAGGGTTTTAATTGGCTGATTTTCAGAGGTAGATTGCCAGGCCTTTTTTCCTACTCCATCAGAGTCTGGAAGCTCCACTGAAGCCTGTTCAGTAGCATAGCAACATGCAGGCCTCCACTGACAAATGGGTGATGGCTGTGCAGGAAGTGCACTAGCAGGGAATCGAACCTGGGTCTCCCACAAGGAAAGCAACAATTCTGCCATTGAACTACCTCTGCACCCCCTTAAAGGGTTAAAATGCCAAGTTTGAGGCTATAAAGCCTCTTCCATCCCTCTTATCAGAAGGAACTTCTCCCTCCTCTGTGAGCCCACACAGCATTTTGTCGCCCTGCCCTCCGGTTGAACAAACACTGTCTTCATTACACTATAAAGCTGTGTACTCATAGCTTATCTCCTCCTTCTCAATCACAAGGTTGTGGAAGACAGAAACCAAGTTCATTACTCATTTTACACTCCTACACAATACTAACAGTATCCTAAATAAAGAGGGCCTTCCATGTTAAACCAATCGCACACTGCGTGTAAGGAATATACAAGTTCCTGAGTTTTACCCGCAGAGTATGCAGACAATGATGCAGGTGAAATGAGTTTCATCCTCAGAACCCAGCGTCTGGGCTCAGTGACGTGGCTTTAAGTAATGTGCCCCACCTCCCTTTTTCTTTTGGTCAGCTGTTTTTTGTGTTTTGCATTTAAACGAGGGGGGGGATGGATGGAAAGAACTGAGGAAGCTGCAAAAGCATTCAAGCCATCTGAGCATATAGCACAATCCCGCAAAGAAAAATGAAGGAATGCCTGCTCATTAGCCATCTGCCACTCCGCCAATGCCAGAAATGCCTGCATGCGGTTTTTATAAAGTGGATAATTCACACGATTGTGTTGGAGACTTCCAGCTATGAAGAACATTTATGTCAGAATGTTTGAAAACTAGCACTCCTGTGTTAACACTGGGAGAAAGCCCAGAGAATTCTTCAAACGCCTGGGCCTCAGAGGAATCTCAGAAAAACTACCTTATGTTTGAGTATATACACAGGAGAGGAACGCTTGTTATGTTACCGATATGAAGTAATTAGTTTGTTTTAATCCTACATAGATATAACATAAGGAGACCCAGTGGTGCTGTGGTTAAAGGATTCAGCTGATAACTAAAAGTTCAGCAGTTTGAACCCACTAGCTGCTCCATAGGAGAAAAATGAGGCAGTCTGCTTCCATAAAGATTCACAGCCTTGGAAACCCTATGGGGTAATTTTACTCTGTCCTATAGGATGGCTATTTAGAATCAACTCCATGGCAGTGTTTTTCAGTTTGTTTTTCAGATACATTTATGTTGTTAGTTGCTGTTGATTCCGACTCACAGTGACCCTATGTGGGCAGGAGAGAACTGCTCCATTGGGTTTTCAGGGTTGTGACCTTTCAGAAGGAGACCATCAGACCTGTCCTCAAAGGCATCTCTGGGTTCAAACAGCCAACCTTCTGGCTAGTAGTCAACCACTTAACCATCTGTGCCATCCGGGGTCTTGCTACTTTACATGTAGGCTCTTTGTAAATCTTGAATCACTCAGCTAGGCTTATCTGGCCAACTTAAGAAAGCTCAGGACATTATTATCTAATTTGTGTCTTTTTAGAAAACTGAAACAGATTTTCCTTAACGTCACCCTCACACCAAAATTGTCTAAACAGCATTTCTAAACCTAATGACACGTAAATGGAATTACCGCATGAAATATGTGCCCTCAATGTATGTGCTTAATTCCTGAAGAAGTCCTAAAATAATCACTCATTTTTCACTAAAAGCCCATCACTTTCAACTAACATAAGATCCCTCAGTTTTCCCTTTAAGGAGATGGACCTAGAATTAAAAAGTTCAAGAAAACCTCTTATCTAAAACCTTCCTTTTACCAGTGGTGCAGAGCATGGAGTACAAACACTTTCTTATACAGCAAAGAACATCTGAGGATAGCGAGCATAGCCAAAGCTTTGGCGTCTCCTCCTCTGTTACCTAAGTCATTTCACTTCTCTTCCTCTTAGTTACTCCATAAGTCTGTTTTCTCATCAACAAAACAGAGAACATTTCAACCTGCTTCTCAGTGTGGTTTCAATAATGAAATCTGATCAAGCAATCTGAAATATCTTAGTACTACTTATAAGGAACTCTTGTGTCATGGTGCCTAAGGCATCTAACTGCTAACCAGAAGGTTGGCGGTTCAAACCCACCATCTACTCTACAGAAGGAAGACAGAGCAGTCTACTTCCATAAAGATTTAACACCTTGGAAACACAACAGGAGTTGCTCTGAGTTGGAATTGACTTCATGGCAGTGGGTTTGGTTTTTTTTTTTTTTAAATATCAAGAAGCTCTAGTTAGACAAAACAGAGGAAAACAACTGCCTGTAATTAAGGGTTAAATAATGTGGAACAAAGGTAACAAGTACTTATGGGTGTGATGCATAGATGCACAAGAGGGAGATAAAATCTGTGAGAATACCTAGGAGAGGTTTCTTGGAAATGTTATCCTTGATCTCAGCTTGAAGGAAGAGGGACAGACAAGATAGAGATAGGCCAAGAAGCTGTGGTTGTATGTAGGCTGTGGGCTGTCAAGTCAGTTCTAACTCACAGTGACCCTGTGTGGCAGAGTATACCTGCCCCACATGGTTCCCCAGGTTGTAATCTTTATAGCAGCAGGGCACCAGGGCTTTTCTCCCAAAGAGAGGAGGGTGGGTTTGAATGCCATCCTTGTGGTAAGCAGCCGAGCACTTAAACATTGCACCAGCAGTGCTCCATAGGCCAAGAAGACAGGGAGGGAATTCCAGGTTAGGGGGGAACACGACTAACCTACTTCTACCTTTTACCTCCCCTCCTGTCCTGCTCACCTTTGACATTAGTCACCATCACCTGAGAATGTATGAGAAGGCGATTCTCCAGCCCCTTCTCAGACCTACTGACTCAGACACTCTGGGGTGGGGTCCAGCCAGCAGCCTTCCAGTTGACTCTGACGCAGACTCAAGTTTGGGAACCACTGCTGCAGCCCGCTCTCCCCTCCAACTCTGTCTTGGCCGCCTTCTCTTCTCTTCAACTGGCTAACTCCTCCACTTTTGCAGGTGAAAATTTAACCTTTGTTTCCTCCAGAAAGCCTTGCCCAATCTGTCCCTGCCTCTTGTTTCTCCACCCATATCCCACCCCCAGCCCCAGGTCTGGTACTCACTCCTTATCCAAGGAAAAGCAATACTTCAACATTATTGCTTATCTAACTGTCTTCCCTGATACCCTGCTAGCTCCATAAAGGCAAGCACTGAGCCTATTTTCTTCATATGCGCCTTTATGCCCAGTGCCTTGCACACGCATTAGCCAATTGTCATCCAGTCGATTCCAACTCATGCAGACTTCAAGTGCATCAGAGCAGAACTGAGCGCCACAGGCTGATTTTTCGGCAGCAGATCACCAGGCCTTTCCCTAAGGTGCCTCTGGGTGGACTTGAACCTCCAACCTTACAGTCAGCAGCCAAGCACGTTTACTGTTTGCACCACCCCGGGATATAGTAAGGCACTGTATTAACATATGCTGAATGAGAAATAAAGCAAACAATTCGTCTGTGAAACAAAGAGTTCTAAATGGTAAAAAGCAGTATAAAATTAGAATATGTTATATACACAATTAATAGATGCACTTGAAGTGCTAGCTACGAAATATACAACTGAGTTTAGTTTGTCGTTGAAAAGAACTTCATGAATGAATTTGGATTTTCAAAATGTTTGCACTAAAAATTTTCACTGACATTTCCAAACTTATCAGTGTCATACTATATTCACCTTAGGCAATACTTGCTTACTTTCTATTGCCATTCTCTTTTTCTCCATGACAAGATTTTTTCCACCTCATGCCTCTGCAGAATGACCCACAAGGCTGGCAGACAATACAAAGGATGACAACAACTCTCACCAATTCAGGGGAAAAGAGAGGAAATTTGCAGCTAAGATTTCTGAGAGAACACAGTACTGAAAGGAGTAACTCTTCACTTTATTATAAAGAAAAAGCCTTGCCCAGAATCCAAACACCTAGACTTTTCCTCTGGCTCTCTTCTTTCCTTCCTTTCTTCCTTCTTTCCTGTCTTCCAATACTTAAGCGTCTGCTATTCCTGGTCCTAAGTTTGGATCCGAGCCTATACCAGTGAACAGACACACACAGTCCCTCCCTAATAAAACTTACCCATCTATTCCTCCACTATGGACTGTGCCCACTGGCCACTGAACCTCCCTGGGGTTCAGTTTCCCCATCTGCAAATAGAGGATGAATTACAAGATGACTACCACCAAAGTCCCTTCTGACTCTATAATTACATGACTTAAGAACAACATAAACATGAGTACATGAACAGAAGCCACTATTTCAGGTCCTGCTCAACCCACGTCCAAAGAGCTGGGAACACCAGACCCTGGAGTGTGAGGACCAGGGACAAACACAGACCACAGAAACTTGCTAAAAGCAGCAAACCCAGATCCACCCACTTCCACTCACTATGGGTGGAAGAGTCCTGGACAGTGTGAAGAAACCTACTGTGTCGATTGAATTTTCCCTTCTGAGATGTTCAAAGTTCCTTCTAGTCTAAATACTACAGGATTTTACTTCCTCATCAGAAGACTCTATTTCATCCAAACACTCACCAGGTGAGCAACAGAGAAGATGAACAATGATCAGTCAAACCCTGCAGAATTGAGAAGCATGTCAACTAGTAATTCCATCAAATCCTGGTGGCAAAGTGTCAATTTTGTGACTACACCTGCAGATCGGCTGACTACAACCAAATGGTGAATTTCAAGAAAGTTCTTCAAAAAGAAAGTGTCACCTTCTACCCTTCTAAGGGTAATGGTATCTTTCTTCTCTTCCTTGACTAATTTCAGTAGCTCTGCCCCACAAATCCCCAAGAGGGCTCTTTGCCAAACCCACTGGCCCCTATGCCTGTTCCTGGCTAGGGTGATGGGCAGTGACCAACACAGTTTCCTCAAAGCCCACCTCTGCCCTTTAACAACTAGCGTTACCATCCAGGGCACAGGAGCAAGATATGGTAAGGGCCACCTCAGATAATGGCAGAAGACTAAAAAGGAAAACTCTGGAGCAGTTAGAAACTTTGTCCCATCTGATTCTGTGATGGGTTAGTAGCAATTCGCCCATTCCTCACTTATTAACATAGTTAGATTCCAAAGACCTAGGTCTTTTCACAAGTCATTATGCAAAAGTCGGCATTAGTGAAAATGGAGGATGACATATGTACAGCCCTGGAAACCCTATGGGGCAGTTCTACTCTGTCCTAAAGGGTCATTATGAGTCGGAATTGACTCAATGGCAGTGGGTTTGGCTGTCTTGTTTTAACAACCCTATGAACCACAGCCCTACACAGACACACCTGGGGTCACCATGAGTGGCACTCAACAGTAACTGGCTCTGGTTACTTATTTCATCTCATTTCATCGTCACCATAACCTCATGGAGCAAATTTTATTTTCTCCAAAATCCACATGAACAAAATGGTGTTAGAGATTCGTGTTTCCTTCTTCACAACAGGGCGCTCTGAGATACAATAGTTGTTGGAATGCAGTTACACACAGGGGCATGCACACAATAAGGGGGCAGGGTAGTCTTAGCAGCAGACACAAGAAATGGGAGACCTCAGGCTAGAAAATCCTGCTTCTTTGGGATTCTGGGACAGCTCTGATGAGCAGAGGCACGAAGTCCAGGAGCTCTGAGGTCCTGCAGAGAGGGAACAGGAGAAACCAGGTCCCGTGAGTTCAATTAGTTTGGCAAAAGGATCTTCAAGGTAAGATGACTGAATAGAGGGACTCCATTTGCCTCCTATATGCTACCCTCCAGCTCTCCTTTCCCCAAAACTGTCCCTCAAGTGGATTCAGTTTCTTTTCTCTTACAAAGAGAGCTGTGTCACTAACTGGCAGAAGTAAAAAGTACAGGAGAGGGGGGACTGTGGCCCAGCTCCTCCACCTGTCCATCAGGTCTCCATTATAACGGACACCATCCACAAGCCACGTGGAATCTCAGCTTTCTCCAGACATCTTTATTAGATTCTACACTAGAATACTGAAGTGACACTTCTTTTGGTAAAGTGCCATTCATGTGAACAGTTATTTTTCCCCATAGGATATTAGGATATTTTGACCAATTTTACATTTGACTACCCACACACAGAAACAGATGAGTCATGGAAGAGGAAATTCAGGACCATAATCCCTTATCTGAAAAGCCGGAGGTCAGATGTGCTTCGAAAGTCAGACTTCCTGATTCTAGAAAGATAATGTAATGCATTTAGCACATATTAGGTAACATTGGGGAATCACACTCATTAGTATTGCCACAGCAAAATGCAAATATCCAGACTAAATGAGATAAATATATACTACAGAAATCTCACATTGTTTCAGGACAGAGCTTCTATCAACAAAATATTCTAAAAGCCTACTAAAATACTTTTGGTTTTTCAAAGCCTTTTTGGATTTGATAATCATCCATAAAGGAATACAGACATATACAAATGACTCAAATACTAGAAAAAATAGCCAATCTATTAGTAATAGAAGATGTACAAATTAGAATAAGCTACCAATTCTTGCCTGACAAATCAGCACAGGTGTTTTTTCAGAGAAAACGCTAAGCTGAGTCCTTCTGACCATGGCTGGGCAAATGTAAACTAGGACAACTGTCCTGGTTACCTAGTGCTGCTCTGACAAGAATCCACCACAAATGGGATGGCCTTAACAAACAGGAGTTTATTCTCTTACAGTTTGGAGGCTTTAAGTCCAAGTTCAAAGTGCCAGGCTCCAGGGGCTATGTGAAAGGCCCTCAGCCTTGGGCTTCAGCTCTGTCTCCAGCTCCCGGCCCACTGAAGCTAGAGGCTTTCCTTTACTCAGACATTTACTGGCTGCTGAGGTTGCCAAGCCCAAGGCTGACAAGTAAAAAGGCATAGTCCCAATGTTACCAAACCACATGGCAGGCCATTAATTCAAGTCCATTTTAAATCCCAAGGTCAGCAGAGCATGGCAGGCTGCTGAACAACAACATGGCCACATTCAGGGTCCAAGCGTGCCATAAGCTAGAGACCGGTCCTAAATCTGCTACTTATATATGGGAAGCAGACCACATAACCAAAGGCAGCTACTCAGCTGCTCACAGTAGATTTCACCATGGAGTTGATTACCACTCTCATCATGGGGAATACTATAGCCAGCTGCCCAGCCACTCAGCCAGGCCTAGCAAAGTTGACACACAAACTTAACTATCACAACAACCTTTTAGGTCATCAACACTAGTGCCACCAACAGTCTCAAAAGTATGAATATCTTTGATCCAAAAGGTACTGTAAGGAGCTCTGGTGGCATAGTGGATAAGGCAGCAGTTCAAAGCTACCAGCCACTCCATGGAAGGAAGATGGGGTGATCTACTTTTGTAAAAATTTGCAGGCTCAGAAACCCAACAGGGGTTGCTATGAGTCAGAATCAACTTGATGGCAACAAGTTTGTAAAAGGTTTTATAAGTTGTCTTTGTAAAAGGTACTGTGATAGGTAAGGATGTGTGTCAACTTGGCTGGACCATGATTTTAAGTAGTTCAAGCAAGTTGTGATGTAGTCATTTCATGATGAGATATGCTGTGAGCAGCCAACTAGTTGAAAGATGTGTGTGTGTGTGTGTGTGTGTGTGTACCCAAAAAAAAAGGACATCCTGGGAAAATTGTGGAACTTTCTGTTGGATCTGGATGCTACATCTAGCTTATCATCATCCAGTTTTGGGAACTGAACCAGTGGCCCGCCATATTGCCTGCCGATCTTGGCATTGTTGTCTTCGCAGCCTGTGCGCCAACAATTGGCCATTTGGCCTGCTGATCTTGCATTTGTCATCCAATGAAGTCAGCAGCCTGCTATACTGCCTGCCAATCTTGAGTTCATCAGCCCCTGCAGTTGCATAAGTCAGGAAAAGCCTCCTGCCTGACGTTTGACCCATGAACTTGAGACATGCCACCCTTTACAACTGGGTGAGCCATTTCCCTGAGACAAATTTCTTTCTCTGTCTATCCCTCTGCCTATCTGACTCTGTCTCTGTCCCTCTCTCTCTCTAAATATATGCTTTACTGATTTTGCTTCTCTGGAGAACCTAGCCTAAGACAGGTACCTTTCCAGGAATCCAAGTTTTGACATGGAGGTCATCTAATAGCTGGACAAAACTTTACATGAGGAGGAGTTCATTGAAACAAGAAGTTTTAAAGAAGCAATTAATTATTAACAACTGCAATCTCCTAAAATATGGCACCAAACTAAAAAATACCACTGCCATCAACTCACAGCAAACGTTACAGGGTTTCCAAGGCTGTAAATCTTTAAAGAAGCTGATTGCCTCATATTTCTTCCGTGGAGCAGCTGATGGATTCAAATGTTGACCTTTTGGTTAGCAGTTGAATGCCTTAACCACTTCACCACCAGAGCTCTTTAAAATAGGGCACAATGAGGTAAAATACAATGAATCCATATGATGGAACATTATATAGCCATTTTTCAAGAGTATGTAGGGAAATGAGAAACCTTTAGGTGTAACATTAAAGGAGCTCTGGTGGTGTAGTAGGTAGGGCATTTGGCTGCTAATCAAAAGGTCAGTGTTTCAAACCTACAAATCACTCCATAGGAGGAAGATGAGGCAGTCTACTTCTAAAAAGATGTATAGCCTTAGAAACCCAATGGAGGTTGCCATGAGTTGGAATCAACTCGATGGCAGTGGGTTTGGTTTTTGGTTTTTAAGTATAACATTAGGTGAAAAAGGCAAGATACAAAATTATATTTGCACTATAATCCTATTGGGGTAAAATAATAATAATAACACATATAGAAAAGACCAGAATGAAATGTGCTCATGTGTTGACAGTGGGGAACAATGAGAGGATGGCATCAAGGGTGATCTCTCCTCCGTCCTCCCCCGATCTTTAAATCTGTTGAGGAATTTCCCAAAAGCACCCAAGGCACTGTACTACAGCAGAGGGCAAAGGGAAGAGAAGGCTTAGGTTACTTAACTCATTGTCAACGGCAGAGGACTTATAAATCTGAGGTGTCACTTTGGGCTTTCATAAACTGACAATGAACCTACCCTTGCAAAGCTATCACAGCTCTATAGCCAAAATCTCATAGCACGCATGATCTTCCTTCACTAGTTTAATTCACTCTAATACACAACTCAAGCTCAGCAGGCATCTTGGGGAACAAATACAATAAAAAGATATAAAGGCAACCACTCAGAGGGGAATCTCTGTAGGAGATCCTGGATAGAGTGGGAAAACGATGTGGAACAAAACTCAAAATCACACACACACACACACAAAAAAGGACCAGGTTTGCTGGTCTGATAGAGCCTGGTGGAAGCCCTGAGACTATGGCCGCTAAGCTGCGCTTCAGCCTGGAATTGACCCTATTCCTGTGGCTTCCAGCCAAACAAAAAACAAGCATATGAGCTGAACATTTATACTAGGTAGATACATTCCTTGGAGAAATCAATCATAGAATAGATTGATTTCTGTGTATGCACAGGAAAACAGCTCGAGGACAGGAGTCATGGGAGGGAAGGACACAGGGAAGAGGTAACTATGGGGAGGATGTGGGAAGAGAGCTGTTCCATTGTGGGACACTGCAGTCAACGTCATGAGACATTGTATATGTGAACTGCTGTATGGAAAATGTATTTGCTCTGTAAACTTTCACCCAAATCACAACAGAAATTTAAAAAAAAATACAAAAGATAAAAGACGTCATTTTACCATTTGTCAAGACCTTTCAGAGATACCAGCTCATCTGAGCCTCACAGCAGCCAGTAAGGTGGATAAAGACGAGGAATGAGGAAATGGAGGCAGAGAGCCACATGTCCACAAGTGGTAAGTGACACAGGGTTTCTTGACTTTTGACTTCAACCCTGGACTTTGAGTTAAAACTTGGTGCTTTTTCCACTATTTCAAGCCATCACCCATGATTCTTTATAAATGTCTTAAAACAAAAATAATTTTCTTACTTGAGGTGTAGCATAGTTTTGAATTCAAGTGCTGAGAGATAGAAGTCCAATGAGAGAAGTGAAACACACATCACTACCCACTGTGAAGTTACCTGCTCTCCTTCCTTTATCTCACAAGTCCTGATAACAATGTGCTTATGGTTTTTATGATGTTCAAGGCAGAGTTCTCGCTTTCCATGCAGGACACCCGGGTTCAATTCCTGACCAACGCAACCTCATGTATAGCCACCACTCATCTTTCAATGGAGACTTGTTTCAGTGGAGTTTCCAGAGTAAGACAGACTATGAAGAAAGGCCTGGTGGTCTACTTCTGAAAATGAGCCAGTGGAAAAAAACCCTTTGGATCACAATAGTGCGATCCACAACAGCTCATGAGGGTGGGGTAGCACAGGGCAGCATTTTGTTCTGCTGTGCATGGGGTCACCATGAGTCAGGGTTAACTCAACAGCAGTGAACAACACATCTGTAGCTTATGTTCTGTTCTCCCTCTGCAAAGCAGTGGGGTACAGTGGAAACACAATGGACTTTGGAATCAAGTAGGCTGGGCTATGAATCCCAGATAAAGATACAGACTAGGACACACACAACCTACCTCGGTGGTTCTGTTTCTCTGAGTGGTTGCTGACTGAGACATACTGTGTGGTAACAAGCAAACTGTTTAGCCTCTCTGGCCCTCAGTGCCTTCACTGAAAATAAGCACTTCACAGTGTTATAAGAAGTAAGTGTAATAATGTATATAAAGTGTCCAACCCAAAGCTTGGCATACAGCACTTAACATTAGTTCCCATCTCATTCAACCCACTTCTCTAAGGTACAAACATTACCCAGGTGGGTCAAATGATGCTGGCTGGTCAGGACATCCTCTCTTCATACAGGCTGGAACATACAGCTTTCTCCAAATTCTGAAGCAACTGGCACTCGCCCTCTAAGTACTATCTGCAACTCTGAGGCCCAAAGGAGCTCTGGTGGCATAGCAGGTAAGGCATATGACTGCTAACAAGAAGGTCAGCAGTCCAAACCGAGCAGCTGCTCCACGAGAGGAATATGAGGCAATCTACTTCTGTAAAGATTTACAGCCTTGGAAATCCAATGGAAGTCACTATGAGTCAAAATCGATTGATGGCAATGAGTTTGGTTTGGTTTTTGAGTTATGTACCTACCAAGGTCGGTGGGTGGCACAAATGGTTTGTGCTCAACTACAAATCTAAAAGTTGGAGTTCAAAAGCACTCAGTTCTGTGGAAGAAAGGTGTGGCAATCTGTTTCCGTAAAGATTATGGCCAAGGAAACCCTATGGAGCAGTTCCACTCTAGCACATGGGGCTGCCATGAATTGGGATCAACTGAAAGGCAACAGGTTGAGTTGCATATACCAGCCCACTGTCAGTGGAGGCATGCGTGTTGCTACGATACTGAACAAGTTTCAACGGAGCTTCAGAGTAAGAGAGACTAAAAATGCAGGCCTCGCAATCTACTGTTGAAAATCCACCAATGAAAACCCCGTGGCTCACAACGGTCTCACCCCACTGGGCATGGGGTTGCCATAAGTCGGGGCCAACTCAATAGCTGCGAACAATACACCTACCTGTATGGGCAATGAAATGCAGGATGACAACCAAAATCTCCCATCCAGTAAAACATGTCAATAGCTGCCATTTCCCCAGGGTGGCTGCCTGAAGGAAACACGGGTCTGCTAATAAAGACTCAGGGGACATGCTCTGCATCTTGTTCCCTTCCTAACCTGTTCTGGTTTCTATGAAAAAGTGAAGGCCAAAGAGATAAACCAGATTAACACAGCCAGCTGTAAGGGACTAGGCTTCTCAGGCACGAAGAGCAGTGTGTACGTTTTTATGGAGGAGATAGTCACTTGCTGGAAGGCTTCCAATTGCTCATTATTATTTGGACCTGAAGAGCAGTTGCCCTGAAGACAAGCTTCGAAGAGCTTGCTGACGTAAGATCCCAGGCTGTGGTAACCCCATTTGGCCAAGGAAGTATAAGTTTATCAATTTATTTTTTCAACTACTGCTGTGAGGTTGCAATTAAGAGGGGGATCAATGGAAGGAATCCCTGATGTCTGTAGTCATAAAAACAAGAGTGTGAAACAGGGCTCCCATAAAAGGTATACCTCCTCTTGTTGTCATGTGCCCTCAAGTTGGACCGACTCATAGTGACCCCTCCTTGGGTTTCCAAGGCAGTATCACTAAGGAAGGAGATTGCCCAACCTTCTGAGGAGTGGCTGGTGGGTTTGAACCGCCAGCCTTCTGGTTAGCAGTCAAGTGCCCCAGGCACTACGCTACCAGAGCTCCTACCTCCTCTTGTTGTTGTTGTTGTTGTTTGCCGTCGAGTCGGCCCCGACTCATAGCGACCCCTCCTTGGGTTTCCGAGGCAGTATCACTACGGAAGTAGGATTGCCCAACCTTCCTTCCGAGGAGTGGCTGGTGGGTTTGAACCGCCAGCCTCCTGGTTAGCAGTCAAGTGCCTTTGGCACTATGCTACCAGAGCTTGAAAACTCCTAACTTGGGGACAATACTTTAGCATCTCGGTTGGTGGCTTCCTGCTCTGACCACAGACAGTTCCTTTTGTGGTGACAGGAATTGACACAAACAAAAAAAAACTAAATAAAAGTTTACTAACGCGCCTTCCTTTTTTCCGAGCCTGATTTATCTAGGATCTGTGGGGGAGAAATCTGAAATCTCCAACCTGTTAATCAACATTTCATCAACCACTAAAATAAATGAAAACTTGGAAAGCGAAAAAATTGGACCTCCACAAGATTCTAAAATAAAAAAAGGCGCCGGGATTGTGCACCCGGTCCTCCGTATCACGATCTTCCGTTCGCGGGGCCTTTGAGGACAGGGGGCTCCCAGCGCGCGGACGGGCGGAAGCGCACCCGAGGGGGCCGAAAGCAGGCCCCTCTTCCTATACTCTGGACAGCCCAGCGTGAGCGTGGGCGTGGGGGTCACGGGTCCTCCGAGAAGGCGCTGGGAGGAGGGAAGGCATGACCCGGGTAGGCGGGAAGAGCGGGACGGCAGCTATCGCCACGCGCCGTGCCCGACCCGGGCCACCCCAGGGCAGCCAGATGTGCAGCGCGGGGTCCCACGGCGGAGCCAGGACGCGGCAGCCCCCGGCACAGCGGTACTGCGATCCCGACCCCTCGCCTTCCGCCGCACACTGGATTCTGCACTAGGCGCCCCAGTTCCTATAGGCACTTACCCACCAGCGGCGAGCTCGCGGCGCCTCCCACCAAGAGAGCAGCGGCGAGGACGGCGGACCCCGGGAGTCCCCACGGAGCCATCGCCGCGTCTTTTCGCCCTCCTCACCCGGGGCGCCGCGTCCGGGCACCGGCAGGCAGTGCAGCGCTTGGGCGGGCCCGCGGGCGGGCGGATAAAGTGGCGGGGCTCTGCCCCGCGCGCCTTGACACCCGTCGCTCCAGCCCTCCCCCCTCGGCCCGGCCCCGCCTCTCCTAGCCAGGCTCGGAGCTCCGCCTACCCCGGCAGGAGGCCCGCCCCGTCCGGGCCCTGCCCCCTACGGCCCCTCCCACCTCGGCCTGACCTCGCTTTTCTTCCCCACTACTGAGGCGCCGCCTGCCCGGGCGCAAAGCCTGCTCTGCTCTGTTCCCCTTCCCAATTAGACCCGGCCACGCCTCTCTCGGCTGCTCCCTGGGTCCCGCCCACATCACGGCGCCACCCGCCCAGCCTGGCCCCGCCCACTCTACTATGGCCCCACCCTCCCTCCTGCTGCGACGGCTTCTTTTCTCAGCCTTGCCCCACTGCTGCAGCCCGGATTTCGCGGGAGCCTGGGGCTGGGGCAGGGTCGAAGAGGCTCGTCTGCGCAAGCTTTGGGGCAAACGCGGGCGTGGAAAGAGCAAGAGCGAGCGCGTTGCGGGAATCGCCGGACCAGCACACGCCGGCAGCCTTAGAAAGCATTTCATATTAGCGGCCTATGAGCCAGTCTACTCTGTCACATGAGGTCGCCTTGAATTGAAAATTCACTCCACGGCACCCAACAAAAACTGGGGAAAGTACTTCCACATTATCTCCAGAAATAACTTGCTTTTTTTCTAATCATGTTCCCACATTTCACTTTGCAAATAACTCTATACGGAGCAGTTCTTGAAAGTACCCTGACATTTAACAACAACATCAAAAAACCTATCTCCCTTGAGTACTGTGATTTATAGCGACCTTATAGGACAGAGTAGAACTGCCCTGAACTGCCCCCACAGGATTTCTAACGCTGTACTCTCTCCTACGGAAGCAGACAGCCACATCCTTCTCGCACAAAACAGGTTTAGGTTAGCAGCTGAGCACTTTAACCACTGAGCCATCAGGACTCCTTGTCTTGTCATTTATCATCCCCTATATTCAAACATCAATTCAGTGAGGTATTATCCCCATTCACAGGAGAGGAAATAGACCCACGATGGCTGTTATAACACGATAAATTGGAATTAGCATATTGTCTCTGTGTTTGCTCATGGCTGTATCCTCAGAGCCTGGCATAATAACAGCACACACCAAGTGCGAGGTCAGAAGTATGTTTTCAAGTTGAATCGTCATCCCAAGCATTGATAGCATTCAGAACCTGAATAGTTCCCTGCTTACTGCCCTGTAGAGACTCCTCAAATAGGGAGGTCAAGCACATGCGTGAAAGAAATGCTGGCAAAACTTACGGAATCGAACTCTCAGGAACACGAAGGAGGGGCGTGGGTGCTGCGGATTCCACACGACAGGGCCCTTTCTTAGACCTGACTGGAAAACTGTAGTTTTTAAAAGGGGACCTGGGCTATTTATCTTCTCACAAGTCCTCTCTGCAGCTTGCTAGACAAACACATTTGCCCTGATATGGGAATTACCTGTGACAGATGGCTGAGGAGGAAGGATGGAGCCTCAGCCCACTGAAGCCAAAGGCGGTGCTGTACGTCCTGTTCGCAGTCGGCAAGACCCACTACAGTCTGGCAGGCTAACCAGCAGCCCTTCCTAGTTTCATGCAACATAAAACTGAGGATAGGGGCAGAGGAAAGAGGTCCATGTAGATTCTCAAATTTTTGAAAAAGGGAGAGAGAGAGTACAGAACTAGAAATTAAAGTTTAAGTTATAAATTGAAGCCAGAACCAGCCACATAATTTCCTGCCTGGAGCAAAATGAAAATGCAGGCATCTTATTTAAAAATTATTTAAAATTTCAAGAACAAAGGAACAGAGCATTAAACCAAACATGGCTGCACAGGTCACACACCCATGAAGTCAGCTCTGATCACAGAACTGTCAAAAGAAACTGAGTCAATAATAAAAATGTATTGCATGAGGTGTATTGGGGTGCGGGGGTGGAGGTGAAGGACTAGGTGAGAATCCAGTAGCACCAAACCAAGAGTGGAAAGGTACACTGTCAAGTATTAGCAGTGACTGGCTTTTTATTAACAAAACTTAAAAGCAAAGAAGCTTATTTCTGACTAGCTTATACAATTTACTGTTGGAGCACTGTCAGGATTTCATTGGTCAAAGGAGAGGGTGCAAATGTGGGGGACACAAGAGCTGTTGAGATCCCATTGGTCAAAGAGGGTGGCTGGCTTTACTGGAAAGCTAGGCTTAAATTTTGGTAAGGACATGTCTCACTAGCATTGTCCACATTGCTACCAATGCCATTTTGTCAGCCACACTAAAACCAAACTAAAAAGGAGCTTTGGTGGCATGGTGCCCAAGGCATTTGACTGCTAACTGGACGGCTGGTGGTTCAAACCCACCAGCTACTCCTTGGAAGCAAGACTGGGGATTTACTTCCATAATGATATAGCCTCGGAAACCCAAGGAGGGGTCATTATGAGTTGGATTCGACACTACTCCACTTTTATTTCATTTAACAAAATTTAGAATGTAGCAAAATGCTTAGATCAAGACATCTACTCAAAATATAAAATATCATCTGAAATTGAATAATATTTCAAACTTTTCTCACTGGCTGAATTTACCATTAAAAAAGATTGGATCATTTTTAATAATGCATTTGGATTAGATGTTGATTTATTGCTCTCTAGAAATAAAAATATAATCTACTAGCATTTAAAATTGAAAAATTCTTAGTAATTATGATAGTTAAGGTTGTGTGTCAACTTGACTGGACCATGACTCTAAGCAGTTTAAGTAGTTATGATGTAATCATCCCCCATGCTGAGATATTATGAGCAGCCAATCAGTTGAAAGGGAGTTTCCTCAGGGATGTGGCCTGCTTCCAATATATACATATGGACATTCTGGGAAAACTCTATGGCTTTCTTCTGGATCTTAACCTTGCATCCAACTCATCATCTTCTCCAGTTCCTGGACTAAAACCAATGGCCTGCCATGTTGTGTGCAGATCTTGGGGTTTGCCTTTGTGGCCTGTGAACCAACAATCTGCCATTTTACCTGCCAGTCTTGGATTCGTCATCCACCAAAGCCAGCAGCCTGCTGTACTGCTTGCCAATCATAGGTTCATCAGCTCCTGCAGCTGTGTGAGTCAGGAGAAGCCTCCAGCTTGATATCTGACCCACTGGCTTGACACTTGCCACCCTCCACAATTGTGAGTCATTTCCTTGAAATAAATCTCTCTCTCTCGCTCTCTCTCTCTCTGTATATCAGCTTTGCTGGTTTTGCTTCTCTAGAGAACCCAGCCTAAACAGTAATCATCTACCAAGCCCTTTATTTTACAGATGAGTAAACATTGACTACTTAGGAGCTCTGGTAGTGTAGTGCCTAAGGCACTAACTGCTAACCAGAAGGCTGGTGGTTCAAACCCACCAGCCATTCCAGAAACCCAAGGAGGGGTTGCTATGAATCGGGTCCAACTCTATGGAACATAACAACAATACTGGTATGGTTAAATGACTTGACCAGCATCTAATTTCTAGTATGAATCTGGATTGGAACTGAAATTTCCCTTCCAGAACACTTAACTGCTTGACAATCTCACTATAAATTTCTAACTAACTGCCACATAACACCATATTTATGCATTTGCACATGTTGTTAAAGGAAGAAAAGAAGTAAGGGAAAGAGGGAGAGGGGAAGGAAACACAATCAAGCTTAAATTATTTTCCAGGTCTTTAACCCTACAGATTTGTTTACAAATTAAAAACCTATGACATATGAAATCCTTGCAACCAGGCCAATAAGCAACATCATGATAAACAGTGCAAAGATTAAAGTTGTCAGGGATTTCATTTTACTTGGATCCACAGTCAACATTCATAGAAGCAGCACTCAAGAAATCAGATGTAGTTTTGCACTGGGAAAATCACTGCAAAAGACCTCTTTAAGGTGTTAAGTAAAGATGTCTGTCACTTTGAAGACTAAGGAGCTCCTAACACAAGCCATGGTATTTTCTATCTCCTCATGCATGTAAAAGCTAGACAATGACTAAGGAAGACCAAAGAAGAGTTGATGCCTTTGAATTGTGTTGCCAAAGAGTACTGGAAATACCATGGACTGCCATGGTAGTAATAGGAAGAACATTTCAGGAGGTACCATATGATCAAGAACCAGTGGTACTGAAGGAAAAATTTGAAGCTGCAGTGAAGGAATTGGTGAAGAACAAGCCTTCAGGAATTGATGGAATACTCATTGAGATGTCTCAACAAACGGATGCCCCACTGGAAGCACTCACTCAGTTATGCCAAGAGATTTGGAAGAGAGCTACCTGGCCAAATGACTGGAAGAGATCCGTATTTGTACTCATTCCAAAGAAAGGTGATCCCACAGAATGTAGAAGTTATCAAACAATATCATTAATATTGCATGCAAATAAAATATTGCTGAAGATAATTCAAAAACGGTTGCAGCAGTATATTGACAGAGAACTTCCAGAGGTGCAAGCTGGATTCAAAAGAGAACGTGGAATGAGGGATGTCACTGCTGATGTCAGATGGGTCTTGGCTCAAAGCAAAGAATACCAGAAAGATGTTTACTTTTGTTTTATTGACTATGCAAAAGCATTTGATTGTGTGGATCACATCAAAATATGGATAACATTGAGGAGAATGGGAATTGCAGAACACTTAATTGTACTCAAGAGGAACTTGTACATAGACCAGGAAGCTGTGGTTCGAACAGAACAAGGGGACACTGCATGGTTTAAAATCAAGAAGGGAGTGCATCAGGGTTGTATCCTTCCCCATACTTATTCAATCTTTATGCTGAGCAAATAATCCAAGAAGCTGGACTATATGAAGAAAAACGTGGCATCAGGATTGAAGGAAGAATCATGAACAACCTGCAATATGCTGATGACACAACTTTGCTTGCTGAAAGTAAAGATGACTAGAAGCACTTATTGATGAAGATTGAAGACTACAGTCTGCAGTATGGATTACAACTCAATATAAAGAAAGCAAAAATCCTCACAAGTGGATCAATAAGCAGCATCACGATAAATGGAGAAAAGATTGAAGTTGTCAAAGAATTCACATTGCTTGGTTCTACAATTGACGCCAGTGGAAGCAGGAATCAGGACATTAGACGATGTGTAGCATTGGGCAGGTCAGCCACAAAGGAACTGTTTCAAGTGCTGAGGAGCAAGGATGTCTGTCTCCTTGAGGACTAAGGTGCTCCTGACACAAGCCATGATATTTCCAATCGCCTCGTATGCATGTGAGAGCTGGACAATGAATAAGGAAGACTGAAAAAGAGTTGATGCTTTTGAGATGTGGTGCTGGCGAAGAATGCTTAAAGTACCGTGGACTGCTAAAAGAACTAACAAATCTGTCCTGGAGGAAGTGCAGCCGAGATGCTCCTTTGAAGCGAGAATGGCAAGACTTTGTCTCACCTACTTTGGTCATGTTGTCAGAAGGGACCATTCCCTGGAGAAGGATGTCATGCTTGGTAAGATGGAGGGTCAACAAAGAGAGGAAGGCCTTCAACGAGATGGATTGACACGGTGGCTGCGAAAATAGGCTCAAGTATAGCAAGGACCATGGAGCTGGCATGGAATCAGGAGGTACTTCGTTCTGGTGTGCCTGGGGTTGCTATGAGTTGGAAACGACTCGATGGCACCTAACAACAACAACAACAACAACAACGAAATCCAAGCTCAGTCAGGTCAACTCCAGCTTATGGTAACGTCATGTGTGTCAGTTTTGCACTGGTTTTCAATGGTTGACTTCTTGGAAGTATATCGTCAAGACTTTCTTCTGAGGCATTGCTACATGGACTCAAACCTCCAACCTTTCATTTAAACTTTTGGGTTAGCAGCAGAGCATGTTAACCCCTTACAACATCCAGGAAATCCTGGTTGTAACAATGAAAACAAAACAAACTCATTGCCGAGGCGTTGAGGCTGATTCCGGGTGACTCCATGTATTCTGAAGTAGAAATGCTCTTGACTCCATAGGGTTTTCTTGACTATAATCTTTATGGAAGGGAGCATTGGCAGCTCAGTGGTTATGCACTCAGCTGCTAACTGAAATGCTAACAGTTCGAACCCACCAGCTGCTCTGTGGGTGAAAGATGAGGCAGTGTGCTTCTGTAAAGACTATGGCCTTGGAAACCCTACAGGGCACTCCTACTATGTCCTATAGGGTCACTATGAGTAGGAATTGACTCACCTGCACAACAACAACAATCTTTATGGAATCAGATTACCAGGAGTTTCTTTTGGATCACTGCTGGGGAGATTCAAACGACTAATCTTTAGATTTCTTTGCTATTCATAAGGTTTTCCCTGGCCAATTCTTTGAGAAGTGGATGGCCTCCTCCTTCTTCCTAGTCTGTCTCAGTTTGTAAACTAGGCTGATACCTGTGCACCATGTGCATCCTGCTGGGTTTGAAACACCAGTGACTCAGCTTCAAAACTCACATCAACATGTTACCACGGTAGGACAAACCGACAAACAAGTTTGTCTCCCTGTTGGAAACCTCTCCTACCACCCTTACCTGGGTCCCTGCAGCTGACTTCTCCTCTGCCAGATTCCTAGGCCTTTTAATCCCCTTTCTCCCACTCTCCCGCCCTGCTGCTTTGGGCCTGCCTGGGTTCTCTTTCCTCACCTGGATCCCTGCGGCTGACTGCTCCTCTGTCTGGGTCCCTGGCTTTTAATCCCCTTTTTCCTGCTCTCCCACCTTGCTGCTTTGGGCCTGCCTGGGTTCTCTCTCCTCACCTGGATCCCTGAGGCTGACTCAGATTGTCTCAGGATGTCATTCGATGAAGGAAGGGGAGGCCTTCAACAAGATGGATTGACACGGTGGCTGTGATGATGGGCTCAAGTATAGCAGGGATCGAGGAGCTGGCGCGGAATCGGGCAGTGTTTCGTTCTGCTGTGCATGGGGTTGCTATGAGTCAAAAACAACTCGACAGCACCTAACAACAACAACAACAGTCTTTACGTTGGTTTGTTTGTTGCTGTGGAATCAATTTTGATTCTTCTGCCTCTGAAATGCAAGACAGAAGTCAATCATTTCTCTTTTTTTTTTTTTATAGAATGTCTTAATCTGTCATTTTATGCTTAATTTAGCCGTTCGGAACTATGTATCAATAATTGCTTAATGTGCTTTTTCTTCAAGAATAATTATTTATTTATGGAAATGGGTTGTGAATAAGCATTGTTGTTGTTGTTGTTAGGTGCTGTCAAGTCATCTCCAACTCATAGCAACCCTCTGCACAGCAGAATGAAACACTGCCCAGTCCTGTGCCAGCTCCATGATCCTTGCTATACTTGAACCCATTGCCGCAGCCACTGTGTAATCCATCTTGTTGAAGGCCTTCCCCTCTCTCATCGACCCTCCACCTTACCAAGCATGACATCTTTCTCCAGGGAATGGTCCCTTCTGACAACATGACCAAAGTAGGTGAGATAAAGTCTGGCCATTCTCACCTCCAAGAAGCATTCCGGCTGTACTTCTTCCAGGACAGATTTGTTAGTTCTTTTAGCAGTTCATGGTACTTTCAGCATTCTTTGCCAGCACCACAACTCAAAAGCATCAACTCTTATTCAGTCTTCCTTATTCGTTGTCCAGTTCTCACATGCATATAAGGCGATTGAAAACACCATGGCTTGTGTCAGGTGCACCTTAGTCCTCAAAGAGACATTTTTGCTCCTCAGCACCTGAAAGACACCCTTTGCAACAGATTTTCCCAGTGCTACACATTGTCTGATGTTCTGACTGCTATTTCCACTGGCATCGATTATAGAAAAAGCAATGTGAAGTTTTTGACAACTTTAATCTTTTCTCCATCTAACGTGAAGCTGCTTATAGGTCCAGTTGTAAGGATTTTTGTTTTCTTCATATTGAGATGTAATCCATACTGCAGACTGTATT
This sequence comes from Orycteropus afer afer, assembly GCF_000298275.1. NCBI lineage: Eukaryota > Metazoa > Chordata > Mammalia > Tubulidentata > Orycteropodidae > Orycteropus > Orycteropus afer. The sequence continues at coordinate 2,542,978 of NW_006921986.1, read as the reverse complement.
CTTCAATCTTCATTGGAAATGCTGCAAGTCATCCTCACTTTAAGCAAGCAAAGTTGTGTTGTCAGTTTATCGCAGGTTTTTAATGATTCTTCTTCCAATCCTGGTGCCACATTCTTCTTCACATAGTCAAGCTTACAGATAGAATACGTATGGTGAAAAGATACAACCCGGATGCACTCCCTTCTTGATTTTAAATTATGCAGTGTCCCCTTGTTCTGTTCAAACTACAGCCTCCTGGTCTGTGTACAGGTTCCTTATAAGCACAATTAAGTGTTTGGGAATTCCCATTCTTCTCAATTTTATCCATAATTTGTTATGATTCACACACTCGAATGCTTTTGCATAGTCAATAAAACACAAGTAAACATCTTTCTGGTATTTGCCTTGAACCAAGATCCATCACACATTAACAATGAAATCTCTCATTCCACATCCTCTTCTGAATCCAGCTTGCATTTCTGGAATCTCTCTGTCTATATACTGCTGCAACAATTTTTGAATTATCTTCAGTAAGATTTTACGTGCATGTGATATTAATGATATTGGGATATTCTGTGGAATAACCTTTCTTTGGAATGGGTACAAATATGGATCTCTTCAAGTCAGTTGGCCAAGTAGCTCTCTTCCAAATCTCCTGGCATAGCCAAGTGAGTGCCTCCAGTGTGACATCCATTGGTTGAAACATCTCAATGGCTATCCCACCAATTCCTGGAGCTTTGTTTTTCACCATTTCCGTCAGTGCAGCTTTGACTTCTTCCTTCAATACCATTGGTTCTTGATCATATGCCACCCCCTAAAATGGATGAACATCAACCAATTCTTTTTGGTAGTGACTCTGTGTATTCCTTCCATCTTCTTTTGATGTCTCCTGCATCAGTCAATATTTTGAATTTCAATATTGAAATTCGAGGCTTAAGTTTTTTCTTCAGTTCTGTCAGCTTGAGAAATGCCAAGCATGTTCTTCCCCTTTGGTTTTCTAACTCCAGGT
>NW_006921986.1:2506996-2536284 GCF_000298275.1 Orycteropus afer afer | reverse complement strand
AACCAGAAGGCTGGCAGTTCAAACCCACCAGCCACTCCTCGGAAGGAAGATTGGGCAATCCTACTTCCGTAGTGATACTGCCTTGGAAACCCAAGGAGGGATCGCTATGAGTCGGGGCCGACTCGACCGGCAAATAACAACAACAACAACAACAGGGCTATTTTGATCTGACAACTATGTGCTATGTTCCTAGTATTCAGCTGAAAGTAGGAGATGGGAGGGAAAAGTCACTGAAATTTAAGATCCTAACCTTGCTCACCTTGAGAGAAAGGAAACAGTATAATGAATGGAAATGTTCAAGGACCCCAAGGCCAGGGGACACAGCTCTGCCAAAGTGAGGCAAAGTCACTCGCTCTGTGACTCTGGACAGTTACTGTCTAGTCTGTCTTCTTACTCATACAATCACGGGGCAACAGGTAGATTTCTAAGCATTCCATCCAGCCCTAAGTTTCTACACCTTAATGAGAAATCAAATGATAGGGGGCATGGTGCCAAAGTGAGGCTAGACTAACTTTCGGTTTCTCAACACTATTGACATTTTGTCTGGATAATTTTTCTGTTGGAGAAGGTTCTGTGGACGTAGGATGTTCAGCAGCACCCCTTGCATCTACCCTCTATGTGCCAGTGGCACCCTCACCATTTATTTCAATTAATGGAAAACTGGGAAAAAATTCCCTCTGTAAGAGGTCCTCTAGGAATTCCAAGAAGTTCAAATGGATTGTAACTGGAGGCTCTGGGCAAGGTTTCAAGGAGGAGGTGCAACTTCAACTGAGTCTTGAAAGACTGATGGAGAAGAGAGGAAAAGCATATGGCAGTGAATAGTACTGTGAAGGAGTTTGCATGGTATGGGCTGTGCAGTGGTAAGTATGGATGAGGAGTTGGGGAAAGAACAGGTTGTTAATAACTGTAGGTCAGAGTTGAGTATAATACTTCCTAAGTGGAGAATGGAGAATGTCCAGGAATTTGGCATAAGTTTAATGAATGAATCTATCAAGTTCCGCAGTTTGAACTCACCAGCTATTCTGCAGGAGAAAGATCCTGGAGATCTATTCTTGTAAAGATTACCAAGCCCATGGCTGTTGAGTCTATTCCAACTCATAGCAACCCAAAAGTTACAGTTTAAGAAACTCTATGGGGAAGCTCTACTCTGTCCTACAGGGTCACTATGAGTTGGAATTGACCCAATTGAACACAAAAAATACAATGTCTCCAAAATAGTTTGCTTTGTTTTTAAGGGATGATGGGAAGAATTTCCATTGCTGAGTTAGATATTTTCCATCACAAATCAGGAAGCTACACATAGATAAATCTTAATTTTGTCCATGTGCTCAGTAAGCTGCAGGACTCTGATCCTTAGCAATGGTGTCCATAACCTCTGTCCAGTTCACTGGATCACCACACCAAGTTATGTTTCATGGACACACTGTCTCCTAAAGCTGATTCAGATTGCTTGCTGCTAGAGCCTTAAAGACAGGCACACCTAACATTTTTGCGGTTGTTCTCAATGAAGAGCAAGAGAGAATGATAGTAAAGAACCACATGGGTTGGGACCAATTAAATTCCAAAATGTATACTTCAGGTAACAAACTCTACAAGGTGCAAGGTGTTGGTCTTAGGAAACCTCCTCCTGATGGCAAGTAGCAGAAATTTATTTTATACACTAGTTTAATAAGCAATAAATTTATTTTAAGGATCACATGCTCTCACTGAAATAAAGTAGAACCAAGTCTCAAGTTCTCAACAACTGGGAACAGTAAATGCAGGAACTGAGGGCCCCCTTTCTGACTCTGGTCATCATCTCCTTAGCAAGGGTATGCCTCATGCTTTACTTTCTCCCTCAGTCTCTCTCTCTGCCTCTATCACTCCCTTCCCTCACTATCTTATGCTTACTTCTCTTGCATAATATTTCCCAAGATGTCTCAAACCCAGTCCATGCTCAATATGGGACCACAGACTGTCTGTGGATTGGTTTCTCTTGTCTCAGGAGCACAGGGGCTGTCCAGAGAGGAATGCTGAATATGGTTATTCACCATAGGCATGATCTTCACACTGACTGATAGGTTACGTATAGGAAATTGTCATGGATGCTAAGAGAATTGAGAGCTCTTAAGAAGGAAGTGGTCATCAGTGTCAAATTTATAGAGTAGTCTGGTAAAATATTTTTTTGTTGTTGTTGTGAAGGTGCTGGAGCACTGGACAGTGTTTCATTCTGTTGTACATATACATATGTATAAGAACTGGAAAGTTATCCAGCAGATAACATGGAGGTTACTGATGACCCTTATGAAGGGACATTAAGGGAAGTGATGGAGGTAGAAGCCAGAGTATAGCTGGTGAAGAAGTGAAAATGGTAGCTGAAAATTCTCTTTCTAGAAGCTTAGCCAAAAGACGAAAAGAGAGTAGTCCAAGGGGCTTTGGGGTCAAAAAACAAAGCATTTATGGAATGGAATAGATTTTTATGGGACAATTGGAAAGTCCACAGAGATGATGGTATGAAGAAATCAGAGCAAGAGGGGTGATGAATGTAGCAAAATCCAGAAGAGACTGGTAATGGGATCAAGAGCATAGGAGTTGTTGCCTTGAACAAAAGGCAAACACCCCAGCTTTGGAATTGAAACAAAAAGGCAAAAGAAAGGTATAAACACAGGTAAATTTGCAGGTGAGGAACAGAAAGTTGAGGAGGATCATAGTAACAGAGGCAAAGCCAACATCTAACAATAGAAGGGCCAGTGCAAGGTTTTTGAGGAGACCTTCGTCAGGGCTAGCATGACTGAGTGTCTGGGCAGTTTGGTTTATACCAAACAGTGAAGGCAAGGGATTTGGGGCTCCTACTCAAGTCTTGGAAGAACAGAGGAGAAGCTCCTCCCACATAAGCCCACACTGCACAGAGGCCATGCACACACTTGGAAGAGTTCACATATATATATGCTCACTGGTGCACATGCACCCACACCTGCATTGCTGTGTCCCGTTTAGCTGATGCTTTGAGAATCGCTGAAGTTTCTTCTTGCCTGCAGAGGCCTGACTCCAAACTCATCTACCAGTCTCCACACCTGATAGTTTTCTTTAGCTAGGGATAGAAATGGCAAACTGCTGACAGTGTGGGGGCCCAGAGTCTGGATGAGAGGGTTGTGAATGGGCAAGAATGTATGTATATATGTGTATGAAGCCAGAGACTCTTCTTGCTGAGATTCTAGAAATCCCCCTTTGCCCTCCACCCCCAAGGCACAGCTGTCCAGGTTGTGCAATAATAAGCTAACGACAGGAAGGAACAACCAGTGAACTGGTTGCTGTCTAGCCACCTGGGACCTGTGGTGACTTGACGTGTGTCAGGGTAGAACTATCATCTGTAGGGTTCTCAATGGCTAGTTTTTCAAAAGTAGATCTCCAGGCCTTTCTTCCAAGATGCCTCGGGGTGGACTCAGCCCTCCCACCTTTTGGTTAGCCGTTAAGCACATTAACAGTTTTCACTACCCTGACACTCTGGAGGGACGGGTACTTTTTGCTCATTCTCAGAGGTTCTGAGAGCGGTGAAAGTTTGAACAGTTATGGAGGGAATGGGCAAGCTGTCCAGGGGATCCACTGCTGAGCACCACTGAGTTGCAGCTGGGGATGACATCCATGAGTTTTTCATGGACCAATCGGAATGACTGAATGATGTGCCGTAACTGTGCCTAGCAGCCAGGGGTAGGAATGGAGAAGACAACCTAACAGATAGACCCAGGTTAGGATTTTGCCAGGAATAAGCCTGATATTTAAGAGATTTTCTGAGAGGTTCGGCAGTTTTAAAGAACAAGGGGTTCAGGTGATGAACTTTAGTGAAGGCTAAAGTTTGGGACAAAAGGGCTGAAATTGTGGAGTCTAGTGGTGTATGAGATGGAAGATCAGGACAGTGGGATGGAGGGTATGAAAGAGTTGAAGGATGGGGGATCCTTTTCTTAACATAGTCCAGGTGCTGTCAATTTCTTTGGAACTCTTAGAGAATCGCATGTGGGTTGTTCTGTTGCCAAAGCCTGGGTCAGCAACAGAACTTCTCCTTTTCTTCCTTTCAGCACTACCAAAAATTAGTCTGCCAAGCTAACCTCTTATCTGCCACCATGAGCAATGCTCCTTGATTGGGGTGGGGATATATGTATCTTCCCACTGGCTCCTGGATTTAATATGGACCACCATAGGCCCACAGCTCCACTTCCTCAACACCCAGGAAATTAGCACATAGACCATTTTCATGTTAAGAGCTTTCCTGAACTGGCTACATGAACCAGAAAGAAGATAAGAAAAAAGAGAACGTGGCAAAGTAATGATGATTGCAGAACCTAACAAAGTTTTTCTATAATCTAGGCCAGACTGTTTGGATCATGTAAAACTATGGATAACATTGCAAAGAATGGGAATTCCAGAACATTTATTTGGGCTCATGCAGATGGAACTTGTATATAGACCAAGAAGCAGTTGCTTGGACAGAACAAAGGGATACTGCGCAGTTTAAAATCAGAAAAGTGTTGTTGTTGTTGTTGTTGTTATATGCCGTCGAGTCGGCCCCAACTCATAGCAACCCCTCCTTGGGTTTCCGAGGCAGTATCACTACGGAAGTAGGATTGCCCAACCTTCCTTCCGAGGAGTGGCTGGTGGGTTTGAACCGCCAGCCTTCTGGTTAGCAGTCAAGTGCCTTAGCCACTATGCTACCAGAGCTGTATATTTTCACCATGCTTATTCAATCTGTATCCTGAGCAAATAGTCTGAGAAGCTGGGCTATATGAAGAAGAATGTGGCATCAGGATTGGAGGAAGAGTTGTTAACAACCTGCGATACGCAGATGACACAACTTTGCTTGCTGAAAGCAAGACGACTTGAAATGTTTACTGATGAAGATCAAAGGCTACAGTATTCAGTATGGATTACATTTCAATATAAAGAAAATCAATAAGAACATCATGATAAACAGAGAAAAGATTGAAGTTGTCAAAGATTTCATTTTACTTGGAACCACAATCAACACCCACGGAAACAGCACTCAAGAAATCAAATGACTACTGTATTGCGCAAGTCTGATGCAAAAGACCTCTTTAAAGTGTTAAAAAGCAAACACCTGACCCAAGCCATGGCGTTTTCGATTACCTTGTATGCACATGAAAGCTGGACAATGACTAATTGAAGAAAAATTGATGCCTTTGAATTATGGTGTTGGTGAAGAATATTAAATATATCATGGATTGCCAGAAGAATGAACAAATCTGTCTTGGAAGACATACAGCCAGAATGTTCTTTGGAAGTGAGGATGGCAAGACTTCATCTCACATACATTGGACGTGTTGCCCTAGAGAAGGACATCATGTTTTGTAAATCAGAGAGGGACAGTGAAAAAGAGGAAGACCCTCAGTGAGATGAATTGACACAGTGGCTTCAACAATGGGCTTGAACACAGCGACGATTATGAGGAAGGCACAGGACCAGGGCAGTGTTTGGCTCTGTCATACATGGGTCACTATGAGTTGGAGCTAACTCAGTGGCACCTAACAACAGTGAGCCAGACTATAACTATATGAGTTAACTATTTAAGCTATTTCTAACTCTATGGAATGACTACATGAGATATTTCTACTGTCTGTCAAAGTAAAATGCTAGCCCCATATGTAAATGTAAATTTCTATAGCCATATTAAAAAAATAAACAAAATGAAGAACCCCTATCCCAGTGCCTACCTTTGCACAAGCACGGTCATTGAAGAATTTTCCAGTGCAAAATTTATCTCTGATGCCTCTTCTCAGAAACTGCTGAAGTTGTATCTACAATGTGGGGGATATAAGTAACTATAGGCAACTAGATACACATCCCTGTAGATTTCTTCTGTGGGTTATTTATTTCCTTGATTGTAGATAAAATTATAATAATTTCCTGGTAACTTTAAGATATGAAAAAAAAAAAAAAAAAAAAGCTACTCTGGACAATAATTGAGAGTCTGATCCCCTACAACGGGTTATAAACCTTTCCTGGCCCTGACCTTGCATACAGGTGGGGATGCCTGCCTTGGGAAGAAGGTAGTGTTTTTTAAGAGCAGTGGATACTGTGGTGTGCAATCCCCAGAGCTGCCCCACTCATTCCCCCAGATGCTGGGAGTATTGTTCCTAAAGACTCTCAGTTGAGTGGCTCTCTGGAAATGGCTCTCCGTGAAAGAGAGCTGCCTCACCCAAGCTCATGCTTTCTCTCCAGGGGCAGCCCTTATCCAGTGACTTGTTAATGGGAGAAAAAACCCCTCTTCCAAGAAGAGGCAACTCTGGAAGGGCCAATGAGGCTTCTGTTGTAAATGAGTGCTGGTGTTCAAACTTTCCCTCTGCCCAATCCCACTCCCCATCTATTACGAATTGAATTGTGGCCCTAGAAAATGTGTGTTGTAAATCTCAACCCCTACACTTGTGGCTGCAATCCTATTTGGGAATAGGGTATGCTTTGTTATATTAATGAAGCCATATTAGTGTAGGGTGTGCTTCAAACCAATCGCTTTTGCGATATAAAAGAGCAGATAAAGCACAGAAGAAAGCAGATACAAGAGGAAGACCAATACTAGTTGAAGATGTTGGAGGCAGACCAGTCAACAAGCCCAGGAACTCCAAAGATAGCTGACTAGAGAAGCTGAGACAAGGATTTTTACTCAGAGTGGGCAAGTTGTTGTTGTTGTTGTTGTTATGTGCTGTGGAGTCAGACCCGACTCATAGTGACCCCTCCTTGGGTTTCCGAGGCAGTATCACTATGGAAGTAGATTGCCCAACTTCCTTCTGAGGAGTGGTTGGTGGGTTTGAGCTGCCAGCCTTCTGGTTAGCAGTCAAGTGCCTTAGGCACTACGAGACGCTTTCCCTAAAGCACTGCCTTGAATCTGAACTTCTAGCCTCTGTCTCCATCTCTATAAATAGCTCTCTAAGCTATTTCCTGGGGAACCCAACCTTTTTCTCCCCTTCTCTGCCAAGCCTTTCTGCTCCTCACTCCCCATATTGCTGAACAGATTTTACCTCTACAGACTTGGGTTGTGAGGGTAAGAGGGGGAAAAGGCCAGAAAGTTCCACAGTGCTTCTCTCACCAGAGCTAAATGGAAAGAAGGAGTTTAAAGCAGAATTTTCTCTCATGGGAATTTTCAGGGTTCTTTAGAGACACCTCTAATACCCCACACTTGCCACCCAGCCCTAGGCACTTATCTTCCTCAAACGTCTTTAAAGAGAAAGCATCAACTTGACTCTGGCTGTCTCTTCACTCCTTCCTCAGGCCCTCAGCATCCAGTAGCACCTCTAGCTTCTTTCTCCTACAGCTGCTTGCTCCTCCTGCCCACTGTCATAGCCAAGACATAAGACCTCTCACATACCTAAACCACAAGAAACACATACATTCTTTGCACCAAAAAAAAAAAAAAAAAACTATGGAAGTCAGAGCACTTTCTTCCCCCAATGCAGTCACTTCTTTGCTTCACTGACAAGGACCTGATCATTCATTCTTCATTTAGACTATTCAGGTGGGAGTCAGGCACCAAGCACAAGACACGCGTTACACTCACTGGTGTTCTAAAGGGTCCTCCTTGTCTTGAGGTAAAGGAAGAAGTGTACCTCTTCCTTTCCACCTTGGTGGGTGGAGGGCAGGAGACCACACTGTTCCCTTTGGTTATTTGCAAGTTTTTCGTGTCTCCAGTGCGGTGAGGTACTCAGAGTCGTGTTACTGGTTTCCAGCTACCTCATTTGTAAATCACCAGCTCACACCTCACTTTGGAATGTGGCATCTATTACATCTTGGTGCCTTTAGTTGAAATAGAATTCTGAACCTGGTGCAAACTTTCTCTGTTTCTCCCTTTCTCCCTCTCTCTCTGTTGCTCTCTCTTTCTTTCCATTTTCTCCTCCCTATTACATTGAATTTAAAAATCTCCATGATATGAACCCTGCTTTTCTGATTTCTCATTGTTCATTTACTTAAATTCTAGGATCCAGCCAAACAGGTCTACTTTACATATCTCTATCTAGATATAAAGGCAGAAAGTTCTCTTGGGATAGATTTTCATTATTATGGGGTGTGGATGGAATAACTTGTGTATGTCCCATTTACCCAGTGGAAGGGTGTGGCTAGGCTTTTTTGGCCTAAAAAAGGTGTCCTCCTATGCCCATGGCACCCAGATTTAGTAACTGAAAGCTGGCAGGCAAATTCACAGAGATGAAGGACACTGTCAGGAGAAAGGGTTTTCACCTGTGTTTCTCTAACTTTAATATGCACATAGGAAGCAACTGGGGGATCTTGTTAAGATGATGAAGATTCCGATTCACTCGGTCCGGGGCAGTGCCTGCACTTTTGAACTTCACACAATCCCAGGAGTTGCCAATGCAGTTGTGGACTACACTTTGAGTAAGAAGAGTGCGCTTCAAACTACAATTTTTAAGTTCAACATTGAGAGAAACTATGTTATGAATGAGGATAGCTCCAAATGAGGTTCTTTGGTCGATGTATTAATTATCTACAGCTGCATAACAAAAATATCACAAAATTAGTCCCTTAAAAAACAAATTTATTACCTCACAATTTTTGGGTCAGGAATCCAGGCATGTCTTAATTGGATCATCGCTTCAGGGTCTCTCATGAGGCTGCAATCAAAGTATTGTTCCTGGGGAAAAAAGACCGTACTCTTTCTCCCCAGTTTTCTCTCTGACAGGGAATTAGAAATAGGATGCTCCCCTTTTGTGTCAAACATATAGGCATATGGTCTTAGCCTTAAAAAACCTCACCAAACTGTTTGTCATCGAGTTTATTCTGACTCATAGCAATTCTATAGGACATGGTAGAACTGCCCTCTAGGGTTTCCAAGGCTGTAATCTTTATGGAAGCAGACTGCCACATCTTTCTCTGGAGGAGTAACTGGTGGGTTCCTACCACTGAACTTTTTGTTTGCAGGGCAAGGCTTAACCACTGTGCCACCCCCTGGTGGCTCTTTGGTGTCAGCCGGTTGTTGTTGTTGTTAGGTGCCCATTGAGTCACTTCCGACTCATAGTGACCCTATGTACAACACAACGAAACACTGTCCAGTCATGCTTCATCCTCACAATCCTTGCTATCCTTGAGCCCATTGTTGCAGTCTCTCTGTCAATCCATATTGTTGAGGGTCTTCACCTCATTTCACTGACTTTCTCCTCCACCAAGCATGATATCCCTCTCCAGGGAATGGTCCCTTCTGACAACATAACCAAAGTAAGTGAGATGATGTCTGGCCATTCTCACTTCTAAGGAGCATTCCAGTTGTACTTCTTCCAGGACAGATTTGTTCATTCTTCTGGCAGTCCATGGTGCTTTCAGTATTCTTCGCCAGCACCACAATTCAAAGTGTCAGCCTAGTCACTGGAAAAACAATAGGTAAAACCCAAATAAGGTTACAAATGCTGAAGCTGTTTTTATCTGTCATTGTATTCTTAGTATCGAACATTATGAGCTTAATAAATGTGTTGACATAGTATCTTAGACTTTCTTTGTGTTATGAATACACTCGGCAGTCCTGTGATAAGCCATCTGAATTTAAATAACAATCTAAGCCAAGTTCAATTACCTATGCCAAGTTCCAGGGAAGTAAAGAACAGATAAATGATGCTGTTTTCTCTAACAAACCCTAGCATAATTTCCTAGTTGGAAGCATAATGAGAAGATTAGCTAAAATCTTCCTAACACCTGCATTTTGCTGATTAAAGCTTTAGATTCAAAACTGACATTTGCAAACTTAGTGTACTTTGGGTTTGTTTTTCTTTGTTTATTTTTGACAGTTTGTTTCTTTTTCCATCTCTTGTAGGTGAGAACTGTCAGAAGTGATATGTAGTCTGGGCATGACCACAAAGGAGTGAAATAGTGTATTTCAGTGCCATTTGGGGAAATTTGTTTCTGGACCCTGTGAAGGAGTTGATCACTAAATTGGGGAGAAATATTGGAAGATTGTTTTAGATATAAAATATTGTGAAATGGATCAAACATTGTCTCCACAGGGAGATTGAAAAAAACTAAATTATTGGATCATCAATGACCCAAAGATGACTTGGCAAACTCTCAGTTGGTGGTAAGGGTCTTTTGTCTGGATCTATAACAGGCTCCGAGAAGCTTAACACAGAAGCACTAAGGCAAGAGAACTTTTAAGATTATGGCAGGGGTTTGGATGCATAATCGTGTTGGGCACATGTTGAAACATGAATGAAACTTGTTTTTAGTGCCTTCACAGTTTAATTCATCCTCTTTCAAGCTTTCCTCTGACTACCCTAAAGAACTGTCTCCCAGACTCAGATAATGCCTTTCTTCATTCCCCACCTCAAAAGCATACACTACTGGTCTCAAGCCAGTTGAACTGTGATTCACTGGTCAACTGTCAGTCTGTTATGGATTGAATTGTGTCCCCTAAAAAATGTGTTGATGTCCTGGTCCCTGTATCTGTGAATGTGATCCTGTTGGGAATAGTTCTCTCTTTTTTTTTTTTTTTAATGTCAATAAGGTCCTAAACCTAATCACTTTTGAGTTTTAAAAAGATCAGAATATATATATATATATATATATATATATATATATATATAGATATAGATATAGATATAGATATATAAAATATGTATATAGAAACACATGGGGGATGTCATGTGAGGGTAACTTACAAGGCAAGGAACAAAGGAATATTCAAGGTTACTGACAGGAAGGAATCAACGTGGCCAAAACCCTGGTTTGAACTTTTAGCCTCTGGAATTATGAGGAAAAAAAAAATATATGTATTATTTAAAATCACCCACTTGTGGTATTTGTGTTATAGAAGCACTAGGTAATTAAGACACAGCCCTATCAAAAAGTGTTCTTATCTTCATTAAGAATTGAATCAGTCCCTTAATTAACATAATGTGTGCTGAATTTACTATGACACTCTACAAAATGTTCATGTATGTGATACAGTCATTGCATGGATAGTTTCTTTTAGAAGGATCAGCACAAAGCTAATTCCTGTGAGGCAGATATTTAAGATACCCAAATGTCCAACTTTTTCAAATGGATGTACCACTCCATCATTTCTATCAACTATTTCTCCCCCCAGTACTCTCCCTCCCATCTTCAGGTTCGGTAAGTGGCTGCAACATCTCACAGAACTCATGAACCATCAAGGAAATGGCTCACATGGATGTAGAGGCTGGCAAGTCCCCAATCTATGGACTAGGCTTTAGTCTGGAGGTTTCTCCTGAATCACATGGTTGTAGGGGCTGACAAACCCAAAACAGTAGGTCAGATGACAGGCTGCTGGCTCACGAGGCTTCAGAAGCTGAATAGGCTGTTGGCTCAAATTCCAAGAACTGGAGGTCAGATGATGATGAGCCAGATGCTGGATCCAGAGCAAGAGAGTGAACTTTGCCAGAGCATTCATATACACCCTCAAGGGAATTCCCTTTACTTGAGCAACATAGCGCAAGGGTGTGAAAGGTGGTGATTAGGATAAGGGTGGTAACTTGAGTTACAACCTCTAGTAAGATGGTGACTCAAGATATATTCCACTCCAATCCTACCTCATTAATGTAATGAACAACTCACTCCATAACAGGACCATAACTACAGGCATACAGGCTAGGATTTGCAACACATCACACAATGGAGGACTGTGGCTAGAAGGGGCATATTAAGTAATTCATTGCACCAGTCATGAAAAATGTTGAGCAAAATTATGTAAGGTTTGCTGACTTATTACAATTGTTGTTGTAAAGTGCCATAAAGTTTTTTTTTGACTCAAAATGACGCTGTGTACAACAAAACAAAACACTGGCCCTGCATGATCCTTATAATTGTTGCTAAGTTTGAGCCCATTGTTGCAACCACTGTGTTCAATCTATGTCGTAGAGGGTCTTCCTCTTTTTCAATGACCCAGTCCCAATCATGATTTCCTTCTCCAAGGACTGGTCCCTCCTGATAACATGTCCAAGTTAAATGAGAGGAAGTCTTGCCATCCTCGCTTCTAAAAGGCATTCTGGCTATATCTCTTCCAAGATTTGTTTCTTCTTCTGGCAGTCCATGGTATATTCAATATTCTTCACCAACACCATAAGTCAAAGGCATTTCTTCTCAATTCTTCCTTATTCATAGTCCATCTTTCTCACGAATGTGAGGGTAATTGAAAATATCAAGGTTAAGGTTCAGGTGCACTTCAATCCTCAATGTGACATCTTTGCTTTTAACACTGACATTTTGCAGCAGATTTGCCCAATTTGTCATTTGATTTCTTGATTGCTGCTTCCATGGGTGTTAAATGTGGATTCAAGTAAAATGAAATCCTTGACAACTTCAATCCTTTCTCCATTTATCATGATGTTGCTTATTGGTTCAGTTGTCAGGATTTTTGTTTTCTTTTTGTTGAAGTGTAATCCATATTGAATGTGTTGTCTTTGATCTTCATAAGTAAGTGCTTCAAGTCTTCTTCATGTTCAGCAAGCAAGGTTGTGTCATCTGCATATTGCAGGTTGTTAATGAGTTTTCTTCCAATCCTGATGCTGCTTTCTTCTTCACACAGTCCCATTCCTCAGATTATTCGCTCAGCATACAGATTGAATATGTATGGTGGAAGAATGTAACCCTGCTTCACACCTTTCCTAATTTTAAACCATTCAGTAACCCCTTGTTTTGTTTGAAAGACAGCCCGTTGCTCTATGTACAGGTTCCTCATGAGCAAAATTGTGTTCTGGAATTCTCATTCTTCACAATGTTATCCATAATTTGTTATAATCTACACAGTTGAATGCTTTTGCATAGTCAATAAAACACAGGTAAACATCTGTCTGATATTCTTTGCTTTCAGGCAAGATCCATCTGACATCAGCAATTATATCCCTCATTCCACATCCTCTTCTGAATCCAGCCTGAATTTCTGGCAGTCCCCTGTCAATATACTGCTGCAACCATTTTGAATTACCTTCAGCAAATATTACTTGTGTGTGATATTGTTCAATAATTTCCACATTCTGTTGGATCACCTTTCTTTAGAATCGGCATGGATATGGACCTCTTCCAGTCAGTTGGCCAAGTAGCTGTCTTCCAGATTTCTTGGTATAAGCAAGTGGGTACATCCAGTGCTACATCTGTTCATTGAAACATCTCAGTGTGTACTCCCATCAATTCCTGGAACCTTGATTTTCCTCAATTCCTTCAGTGCAGCTTGGACTTCTTCCTTCTATACTATTGATTCTTGATCACATGCCTCCTCCTGAAATGACCGAACATTTTTGGTACAAGGACTATGTATTCCATCCACCTTCTTTTGATGCATCCCTGCATTGTTCGGTGTTTTGCCCAATGAATCCTTCAATGTTACAACTCATGGCCTGAATTTTTTCTTCGGTTCTTTCAGTTTGAAAAATGCCAAACATGCTCTTCCCTTTTGGTTTTGTAATTTGAGGTCTTTGCACATTTCATTATAATACTTTACTTTGTCTTCTCATGCTGCCCTTTGAAATCTTCTGTTCAACTCTTTTTCCTTCATCAATTCTTCCATTCACTTTAGCTACTCTCCATTCAGAAGCATGGAGCTCTGGTAGCGTAGTGCCTAAGGCATTTGACTGCTAATCAGAAGACTGGCTGTTCAAACCCACCAGCCACACCTTAGAAGGAAGGTTGGGCAATCTACTTCCGCAGAGATACTGCCTTGGAAACCCAAGGAGGGGTTGCTATGAGTCGGGTCCGACTCCATAGCACATAACAACAACAACAACATTCAAGAGCAAGTTTCAGGGTCTTTTCTGATGTCCATTTTGGCCTTTTCTTTCTTTCCTGTATTTTTAATGATGCTTTGCTTTCTTCATGTATGATATTTTGATCTCATCCCACAACTCATCTGATCTTCAGTCACTGGTGGTCAATGTGTCAAATCCATTCTTGAGATGGTTTCTAAATTCAGATAGGATATAATCAAGGTCATATTTTCCAAGTGCTGATGCTTTGTCTTTGTTTCCAACTTTTGCATTCCAATCACCAGTAATTATCAGAACATCTTGATTGCATGTTTGGTTAATTTCAGACTGTAGAAGTTGGTAAACACCTTCAATTTCTTCATCTTTGGCTTTAGTGGTTGGTGCGTAAATTTGAATAGTCTTATTAACTTGTCTTCTTTATAGGAATGGATATTATCCTATCACTAACAACATTGTACTTTGGGATAGATCTTGAAATGTCCTTCTTGATGATGAATACACCATTCCTCTTCAATTTGTCATTCCTAGCATAGTAGACTTCATGATTGCCCAATTCCAAATGACCACTACCAGTCCATTTCAGCTCAGTAATGCCTATGATATCAATCTTTTTGCATTCTATCTCATTTTTTACAACTTCCAATTTTCTTAGATCCATTCTTCATACATTCCACGTTCCAATTATTAATGAATGTTTGCAGCTGTTTCTTCTCATTTTAAGTCATGCCACCTCAGTAAATGAAGGTCCAGAAAGCTTTAGTCCATCCACGTCATTAAGGTCAACTATACTTTGAAGAGGCATTTCTTCCCCAGTTGTATTTTGATTGCCTTCCAACCTGAGAGGCTCATCTCCCAGCACTATATTAGATGATGTTTCCCTGCTATTCATAAGGTTGCCAGTGGCCAATTTTTTCAGAAGTGGACCAGACCATGTCTTTCTTCCTACTCTGTCTTAGTCTGGAAGCTCCACTGAAACCTGTATACCATGGGTGACCCGCTTGTGTTTGAAATACTGGTGGCATAGCTTCTATCATTATACCAAAAAACAAACCAAACACACTGCTGTCAAGTTGGATCCAACTCATAGTGACCTCTGCTTGGGTTTCTAAGGCAGTATCCCTACAGCAGTAGATTGCCCAACCTTCCTTCCGAGGAGTGTCTGGTGGATTTGAACCGCCAGCCTTCTGGTTAGCAGTCAAATACCTTAGGCACTACGCTACCAGAGCTCATTATCACAGTATAACAAACTGTTAGCAGAGTGGTGGTATGTGAGATTAGGGTTTATTTATAAAATTGCTAAATTTTCAACTAGTTGCTGTAGGATAAATCTGATTATATCCAAATTATTTACAAATTTGTTAATCAAAATTAAGCACAGAAAAATGGTGTTTTAAAATAACTGATTGTTTTAACTCAGTGAACATTAGATTTTAAACTGACTTGTTCTTCATGGCCCTGACAATTTGACTTCTTTGTTTGAAACTGTTTCCTTATTCTGAATGCAGATGACCTGCTATATTGCTATTGGCTTTAGTATCACCTTCCTTAACAACTCTAGGCCACAAACTTACCTTCTGAACCACACCTACAAATCTCTTATGGGCAAGAAGAATGAATGAAGGCTAAAGGCAGATCCTAGATCTGGAGATTGGTATCAAAACATATTCAAAGCCATCAATTTTTCTGTAACCAGTTGATACAGAAAAAGAGACCTTTGTTTTGTTCTTTGGATTTTACTCATCCACCTGGCCCAAATCTCAAATATTTGTACTTTTTTTCCAAGTAATGTTTTTCAACAATTGAATAATGCATGCTCATTAGAAAAAAATATGTAAAATATAAAAAGCACCATACACTAATCACTGGGAAACTACCATGTTGAGTACATGTTGGTCCTGTGTTGGTGGACTGTATTCAACATCTATTACATCATTAGAATTTCCTCATGCCCTTAAATGGTTTCCAAAAACATGATTTTAGTGACTATAAAATAATCTTTCTCTTACTGGGAACATTTATGTTAATTCCTATAATAATGATATGAGAAACAACCTTGTTCATTAACCTTAAGTTGCAGATCAACATTTTTAAGGATATTTTTCTAGAGGTAACAAATATTCTTAATGCTTCTCTAGACAAAGGAATAAAGGAAAGATCATTTCAATCTAGGCTTGTACGAGAAAGCCTCTCTCTTCTTTTTATTGAGTAAATCTGTTTGCTCTGTTCAATATGGTAGCTACATATGGCTTTTGAATACTTAGGACGTGGCTAGAGAGTGAGGAAGTGAATTTTAAATTTTGTTTAAATTTAATTCACTTAAATTGACATAGTCACATGTAGCTAGTCCCTACCACATTGGAAAAAAAACAAATATTATTTATTATACCTGGAATTTGCTAAGTACTGTTTTTAAAAGCAAGGAACACTGGTGGCATAGTGGAGAATGCATTTGGCTGCTAACCAGAAGGTTGGCACTTTAAACCACCAGCTGCTCCACAGGAGAAAGATTCACTTCTGTAAAGATTTATAGCCGTGGAAACCCAATGGGGGTCACTATGAGTTGAAATTGGCTCAACAGCAGTGAGGTTATTTTTAAAAACCATTTTTGCTTTAAGAGGAGAATCCATATTCTACTTCATTACTGGCATTTGGAATGATATTTTATTATCATTACTATTTTCAGCTATAGCACCTCTCCCTGTCCATTATTTAGTTTAATGATAAGCTTTGATGAATGGTATTGTGTGTAAATGATATCTAGCAGCCTTTATAGAAAGTGTGGTAATTTTAATTACCCAGGATCTAAAGACTCTTAAGAAGTTACATTTGACAAAGACCAATTATATTTTTCGTTTTGTGTATGTGTGTGAAGTAATTCAAGGTGCAGTGAAACTATGACATGATTCAGAAAAGTAGGGAGATATGAATGACAAATTACTCCAAAATGTTGTTAAGTGTTCTATAAAGAAACACAAAAAAAATCAGTCCACTTTTTTGTTCTTCATCCACATGGGATTTGTTTTTCATCCAAAATGACATTTTGGCTCATGTTAGGGAGAAAGAATATCAAGGTGTACTTTTGTGTGTTTTCAGGAAAATCTGTCTTTGAACCATAATCTCACCTACTTATTGAGCTTCATTCAATGCCAACTGAAATTGCTAGACCTATCACCAACTCCTTCACTATTGATTCAGTCAACACCAGGGAAGACTTCTGAGATCTTGCATTCATCTACATGAAACACTTCTCCTTCTTCTTACCTGCCTTGTCTTCAACAAGGTGACTTTTACTCATCTTCTAATTTTCTGTGGAAATCTCACTTTTCCCTGCCTAATTATGTCCCCTAACTAGGTCCCCTGTCTCATAGACCCATAGCATACCATACTGCCCCCTTTGGTAATATTCACATTTGTTACTTGTTATTCAACATCTATCTTCTCCTATACATTAGAAGCTCCATGAGGTCAAGGACTATAAACTTGTCTTCTTCATTGCTACAACCAATGCATCTGGCTTATAAATAGTATGTGTTCAATAAATATTTTATAGATTCATGAATGAATTTCATCTTCTTAACCACCATGCAGAGGAGTTTTCATCTCTGTTATGAATTGTGTACTCCCCAAAAATATGTTGAAGTCCCAACCCTGTGAATCTGGCCTTTTTTGGAAACAAGACCTTCAAAGATGTTATCAGTTAGATTAACATGACTTCATACTGGAGTAAAGTGGGTCCTAATCCTATATAACTGGCATCCCTATAAAAAGAGAAGAGACAAAGAGATAAGGAGACTGAGAAAAGGTGTCATTTGATGCTGCAGCTGCAAGCCAATGAATGCCTGGAGCTGCTAGAACCTGGAAGAGGAGGTACAGCATAGATTTTCCTTCAAAGTCTCAGAAGAAATCAATGTGGCCAGCACCTTAATCTCAGATTCCTAACCTCCAGAACTGTGAGGCTATAGATTTCTTTTGTTTAATGCCACCAACTTTGTGGTATTTAGTTATAGTGCTAAAAAATGAATACAATCCCCATTGTGGATAAGAAAAGTGAGGTTTGAATAATGATGAATATAATATCATCTTATAACATGAATGAATCTGGAGGCTATTAAGCTGAATGAAATAAATCAAGCACAAAAGGACAAACCCTGAATGATACCACTTTCATAAAAAGACAAAAAAATAGGTATATACAGAAATCAATGTTCTTTGATGGTAACCAGGGATGGGAGGTGGACTCACTCTCTAGACAGTAGACAATTGTTATTTTTGGTGATGGGAAAGGCAATATCAAATGTGGGTGAAGTGTGTACAACTTAACCAAAGTACATTATGACAGTAAGAAGCACACAAGAATAAGAGACATTTTTAATAAATGCTGTAACATACAATTTGGTGGCAACAGCAGTAACAACCAAAATATATGTGCAAAAACGGCATGGAGACCACATGTTCTGACCTCCTCTAATCCCACAAGAGGAAGACAGAGTCATCATCAATAACCCAAGGCCTATTCCTGCCAGGCCAGACATGCCACCTCCCTCCAGCCCTTTCTCCAACTGTTCCTCCCAAAGCACCCACCACCTCTCTCCAGTTCACTAATTCGCTGCAGTGGCCACACAGAGCTCACAGGTTATGGGTTTATTAGGGAAGCACCACAGGCTACAATTCGAGTTCAGGAAAAATGCTCAGCCTCTCTCCCAGCCCACCGTCCCTTAGTCAACAGTCTCTCACAGTCTCTTTCTCAGCAGTGCTGGTCCCTCAGTGTCTCACCCAACAATGCGTGTCTCTTTCCCAGCAGCACGTGTCACTTTTGGCAGCACGTCTTCATCAGCCAACAGTCAGAGAGCTTTCTGCCTCTAGGAGGCCTCCTTTTGAGCTCGGCAGAGTGGCCAAACTAGCCAATCATAGTATCAGAACTCTAAGCACGTGAGAGAGAGTGGAACCTCCCAGAACACTGTATTGTGTCACGCCCAACAGAAATAACCCAGGTGGATAGCATTTACAATCAGGAGCTCCTCAGTTGCTCATTCCACCACTGAGTTTACAAGGACTTATGGATAGAAAAGCCACACTAAGTAATTTACTACACTGCAATATGTGACTGGTTACATAGGTAGACATGTATTTAAACAGGTGTATAGCAAAGTATAGGAACTTTGGTGGCATAATGCCTAAGACATCTGACTGCTAGCCCAAGATTGGGCAATCTACTTCTGTAGTGATACTGCCTCGGAAACCCAAGGAGCGGTTGCTATGAGTCGGATTCGACTCAATGCTTTTGGTATAGCAAAGTATATGTGTATATATACATATGCAGATAGAGATGAGTCTGTAGGCATAGGCATATGCATGTTTATGTGTGATACATATATATTCATATATATAATAAAGCACATAGGGGGTGCAGTCATGGCTACCTCCCAGACATAACCAAATACTTTGCAGTATTGGTTTACTGGGTTTGAAGTCTTAAGACCATAGTCTGATGGAACAACATAGTCTACAAAGTTTATGTTCTACATCCTAGTTTGGTAAGTAGCATCTGGGTTCTTAAGAACTTGCAAGTGAACATCTAAGATACAACTATGGGTCTTTACTTGTCTGGAACAAAAAAGAAAGACGTCTCAAAGAGGAAACTAATCTACAGGACTAATCGCCTACTTGAACCATAGCCTCATCTATCTAGAGACCAGAAGAACTAGATGATGCCCAGCTACTACTACTAACCTTTCTGACTAGGGACACAATAAATGGTCCCAGATAGAATGGGAGAAAATCATAGAACAGAACTCTGATTCTTTATAAAAAAGAAAAAAAGGCCAGCCTTATTGGACTAATAGAAACTAAAGGAACCTCTGAGACTATCATTCTGAGATACCCTTTGAATGTGGAATTCAATCTACTCCTGGAGGCCAGCTTTCAACTAAATAATGGATTGGCCCATAAAATACAGAATATTACTTGTGAGCACTGTACTCTGTGGTAGTTAAGGTTGTGTGTCAACTTGGCTGGCCCTAGTTGAGTGGCTGGGCAGCTGGATGTAGTTATTCCCCATGGTGACACTGGTAATTAACTCCATGATGGAATCTATTGGAGCAGCTGAGTAGCTGCTTTAGGGATATGGTCTGCTTCCCATATATAAGAAGTAGCTTTGGGAATGGTCTCTAGATTATGGCACCCTAGAACCCTGCATGTAGCCAAGTCATTGTTCAGCAGCCTGCCATGCTGTGCCAATCTTGGGACTTTCAGTGGACTTGGATCATTGGTCTGCAGTGTTGTTTGGTAATATCAGGACTGTGCCATTTTATTTGTCAGTCTTGGGTTTGTCAGCCTCAGCAGCCAGTAGCTGTCTGAGTGAAGAGATGCCTCCAGCTTCAGTGGACCAGGAGCAAGAGGCAGAGCTGAAGCCCCTAGAGCCTGGCACTTGGAATTCAGACTTCTAGCCTCCAAAACTTGTTAAGAATAAACTCCTGTTTGTTCAAGCCATCCCATTTGTGGTATATTTCTGTTAGAGTGGCACTAGGTAACCAACACAGCTCCTTTGAAAGAGCCTGGCACTTGGAATTCAGACTTCTAGCCTCCAAAACTTGTTAAGAATAAACTCCTGTTTGTTCAAGCCATCCCATTTGTGGTATATTTCTGTTAGAGTGGCACTAGGTAACCAAAACAGCTCCTTTGAAAAAAGAAATAATCTATAGGACACCAAAAAGCAAAGATTTACCCTAAAGCAAAGTTGAGAGGGTCAGATAAGGGGCAAGGAACCTGGATTAATGGAAGCAGAACAACCAGGACACAAATAATGAGAATGTTGACACAACATGTAAAATGTAACCAATGTCACTGAACAGTATGTATAGAAATTATTAAATGGGAAAAAATTTCCTGTGTAAAATTTCACCATAAGCTCAATAAGATATTTTTTTAAAAGGAAAGGAAAGCAAAGCTCAGAGTACAGACAGCATCTCACAACTAAGAAATGAGAGACTTGGGATTTGAACGGGCTGTTCTGATTCCAAGTTCAGTGCTCTTTTTACTATATGAGAGTTGCTTTTTTTGTTTTCCCTCTGTAGCTGCATAAGCAATGGAAACAATTCCAGTAAGAAGAGAATAGCTGCCTCCACAGAAGAGATAAAGGTGGAAATGGAGCTGTCTCTGGAGCAAACATTCCTCTCCTTCAGAGTCAATTAGCACACTCTCTTCAGTCTGAGACAATAATACCATGGGCAGGACCTACTTTTCTATGTAACAGCTACCACAGGTCAAGGTAATCACTATAAAAAAAAAAAAAAAAAAAAATCCAGGTGGAGTACTGTGAGACTTTACCACAGATTACTACTGCCATATGGTTTCTGCTTTATTTAACTGAATTAAGTTGTTGTTGTTGTTGTTAGGTGCCGTGGAGTTAGCTCCAATTCATAGTGACCCTATGTACAACAGAACAAAACACTGCCTGGCCCTGAACCCACCTCACAAACCTGAGCCCATTGTTGCAGCCACTATAGCAATCCATCTCATTGAGGGAATTCCCCTTTTTTGCTGACCCTCCACTCTACCAAGCATGATATCCTTCTCCAGGGAATAGTCCTTTCTGACAACCTGACCAAAGTAGGTGAGATGAAGTCTGGCCATTCTCACTTCCAAAGAAAATTCTGGCTGCACTTCTTCAGGACAGATTTGTTAGTTTTTCTTGCAGTCCGTAGTATTTTCAGTGTTCTTCACCAACACCACAACTCAAAAGCATCAACTTTTCTCTGGTCTTCCTTATTCATTGTTCAAATTTCACATGCATATGAAGTGATTGAAAATAGTGTGACTTGGATTAGGCATGCCTTAGTCTTCAAAGGATATCTTTGCTCTTCAGCACTTTGAAGAGCTCTTTTGCAGCAGATTTTCTCAGTGCAATATGTCATCTGATTTTTTGATTGCTGCTTCCATGGGTGTTGATTGTAGATCCAAGTAATATGAAATATTTGACAAATTCAATCTTCTCTCCATTTATCATGATGCTACTTATTGGTTCAGTTGTGAGGATTTTCATTTTCTTTATGTTAAGGTATAATCTATATTGCAGACTATAGTCTTTAATCTTCATCACTAAGTGCTTCAAGTCGTCTTAACTTTCAGCAAGCAAGGTTGTGGTGCTTGTGAATTCCAGGTTGTTAATAAGTCTTCCTCCAATCCTGATACCATGTTCTTCTTCATATAGTCCAGATTCTCAGATTATTTGCTCAGCATACAGATTGAATAAGGATGGGGAAAGGGTACAACCCTAATGCACTCCCTTTCTGATGTTAAACCTTGTTCTGTTCAAACTACAGCCTCCTGGTCTATGTACAGGTTCCTCATGAGTACAATTAAGTGTTCTGGAATTCCCATTCTTCTCAATGTTATCCATAATTTGTTATGATCCACACAGTCAAATGCCTTTGCATAGTCAACAAAACACAGGTAAACATTTTTCTGGTATTCTTTGATTTCAGCCAAGATCCATCTGACATCAGCAATGATATCCCTCATTCCATGTCCTCTTCTGAATCCAGCTTGCATTTCTGGAAGTTCTCTGTCAATATGTTGCTTCAAGTGTTTTTGAATTATCTTCAGCAAAATTTTACTTGCATGTGATATTAATGACATTTTCTTTGATAATTTCCACATTCTGTGGGATCACCTTTCTTTGGAATGGGTACAAATATAGATCTCTTCCAATCAATTGGCCAAGTAGTTGTCTTCCAAATTTCTTGGCATAGCTGAGTAAGTACCTCTTGTGCAGCAACTGTTTGTTGAAGCAACTCAGTGGGTATCCCATCAATTCCTGGAGCCTTGTATTTTTGCCAAAACCAGGCAAAAAAAAAAAAAAAAGGAATTGACTAAATTAAGTAGGTACTTATATAACGACTTATTTCATCAAATTAGAATGAGAAAGCATTTTAGGCCCAGATGTTTCATTTTTCGGTTGCAGAAGTGAGGCTCAGAAATATGAAAAGTCTTACCCAACCACACAGCATAGGGGGAGAACAAAGTCATTAGGATTCTCTATCTAGTGGCTTGGCTACTACTGATCTCTGGGTATCAGACTGCAAAGTGGTACCACCCGTCAATGACAACCTCCCATAAGTCCAGTGAAATGAGAATGTTGTCAATAAAGTGAGCTTGAGAGAACTCTTCTATGTTCTGAGATTGTGGCCTTCTTACCCACCCCCTTTTTTCCTCAATAATAATAGTAAGATTATACCAGTTACCATGGGTCATGGCAATCACATATGTGCCAGAGTAGAAGTGTGCTCCATAGGGTTTTCAATGCCTGATTTTTGGAAGTAGGCCGCCAGGACTTTCTTGCTGTAGTAAGTTTAATAGGTGATATTTGTTGAGTTCATTATATGTCAGGCACTGTTCTAAGGGCTTTATCCATACCAGTCCGTGGAATGCTCATGTCAACCCTGCAATGTAAATACATTGTTATCCCCATTTTGCCCGCTGAGAAAACTAATCGATGACAGTAGGAATTTTCAGTGTTCAAATGTCTTTACTTGACAAAGTTAGAAATTGGCAATCTTTTGTTCCAAACATTTTACTTCCTTACCCACCCACTGCCATCAAGTCAATTCTGACTCATAGTGACCCCACTGGGTTTCTGAGGCAATAAATCTTTATGGAAGTAGATTGCCCTGTCTTCCTTCTGTAGAAGGGCCAGTGGATTTGAATTGCCAACCTTCTGGTAAGCAGTTAATTGCCCTAGGCACTTTATCACTAGAATTCCCTTCATACCCCCTTAGACATTTCTAATCATCATATCCAAACACCTTGGAACCATGACTAGTTGTGACTCCTGCTTGAGACATCATTCAAATGAGAGAAAATCAATGTTAAAAAGCCAAGGAAGAATCTCTGAACATTTTCATCAAGAAGTCGCATGACACATTATGTTCCAAAATGCTGTGCTCCTCCCAAGATGCCAGGCTAGGATTCTTTGAGAAGTAACATTGAACAATTGTAGAGCATGACTTTGGGTCTGAATCCTGACTATATTAGCTTATTGTGTAAGCTAGATGCTGTGCCTGTTTTATTATCTGAAAAACATGGATGTTAGTGTGAGTTAGTGTGAGGCCTATCTGAGACTACAATATAGTCTTGGCATGTAGTGAATGCTCAAAACCAAAAACCAAACCCACCGCCATTGAGTCAGATCTGACTCATAGTGACCCCTCCTTGGGTTTCTGAGTCCGTATCACTATGGAAGTAGATTGCCCAACCTTCCTTCTGAGGAGTGGCTGGTGGGTTTGAACCACCAGCCTTCTGGTTAGCAGTCAAATGCAATATCATATTAATCCATTCAATCATGAGGTGACATCCTAGTTAACCAATCATTAATGCCAAATTGAGGAGGGGACATTACTTGCTGTTAGAAGATACAGACTTTCAAACACAGCAACCAGAACAGAAACATTGAGAATGTTCATGAGTTATGAAGAATGTAACGAATGTTACACACTGAACAACCTGTGTGGAAAATGTTGAATGGGAACCTAAACTGCTATGTAAGCCTTCACACAATAAAACACAATAAAATATTTCATATACATGGAAAGAGAGAGAGAGAGCATGCGCTGGTGGTATAGTGGTCAAGGCATTTGGCTGCTAACCAAAAGGTCAGTGGTTCAAACCCACCAGCTGCTCCACAGAAGAAAGATGGGGTGGTCTGCTACCACAAAGATTTCTGTAAAGATCCCAATGGGGATTGTTATGAGTTGGAATCAATGTCATGGCAGTGAGTTTATATATAAATATACAGACGTTCACTGATCTACTCTCTCCAAAGTAGATCACTTTCCTCCCTAATCCCCTATGATTTCTTTCATTCTCTGTCTCAGGTCTGCCTTGTCTCCTTTCTTATAATTATCACAATTTTTAATTAGCTATTAGTCTATTTCCTTGTTTTCTGTTTCCCTCATTAAAATGATTGCTTCCTATTTTGAGAATTATGGCAGTCTTGTGACAGCTCCCAGCTGGCAAATTCCTATCAGTCCTTCAAAGCTAATCTCAAGCGTCTCTTCTTCAGGAAAGCCGTCGGGGATCTCATCAGCCAGGGTAAGCACGCCCTCTTTGCCACTTCTACAGTGTACTTTATATTTGATGAACAAACGAACCTTGTATGTTTTTAATTTTTTTAAAAAAGAAAAAACTTTACTTGCAATATATCCAGAGATAAATACGTAAGTGAACAGCTCAAATAATATTGAACAAATAAACACAGCCATGTGACCAACACCCTGATTAAGAAATAGAACATGACCAGCACCCCAAAGTTCCCTCATGTTCTCTTCAGGCACTTGCCCTAGCCACCACCAGTAACTACTATCCTGACTTTTAACAGAATAGATTAGTTTTTCTTTGAGCTGTAAGTCAATATACCATAAAATTCACCCATTTAAGGTGTACAATTGAGTGGGTTTTAATGTGTTTAACAAATGTAAAAGTATCACTATGATCTAATTCCAAAATATTTTCATTGCTCCCCCAAAAAACTTATCCCTTAGCAGTCATTCATCATCCTCCCCTCCCTCATACCTGGAAACCATTAATATACTTTCAGTCTCTATCGGTTTGCTTCTTCTGGACATTTCATATAAAGGGGTTCACACAATATGTGACCTTTTGTGTCTAACTTCTTCACTTTGTATATTTTCAAAGTTTATCTGTTGTAGCATGTACCAATACGTCATTTCTTTTTATGACTGAATAATATTCCATTGGTTGCTGAGAGGTCAGTAGTTCAAACCAACCTAGCGGCCCTACAAGAGAAAGACCAGGATATCTGCTTCCATAAAGATTGTTGTTGTTGTTGTTATGTGCCGTTGAGTCTGCTCCGACTCATAGCGACCCCTCCTTGGGTTTCTGAGGCAGTATCACTACGGAAGTAGGATTGCCCAACCTTCTTTCCGAGGAGTGGCTGGTAGGTTTGAACCGCCAGCCTTCTGGTTAGAGTCAAGTGCCTTAGGCATTATGCTACCAGAGCTCCCTCCATAAAGATTATGCCAAGAAAATCCTATGGTAAGTTCTACTCTGTCACAAGGGGCCACTATGAGTTGAAATTTACTTGTTGGTACCTAACAACAACAACAATAATATTCCATTGTATGGGTATATCAATTTTGTTTATCCACTCATTAATTAATAAACATTTCAATAATTTCCATTTTTGGCTCTTAGGAGTAATAATATTGCTACAAACATCTGTATACACGTTTTTGGGTGGATATGTCTTTTCAGTTCTCTTTGGTATATACTTAAATGATTTTGTAGCCTAATCGCCAGCACAGTTCAAGGCTATGATAGATAAGATAGATATCAAGTTCAAAGCAAAGCCACCCTCTGGTAAAGTTAGACTCTGCTACATTAGAGAGTAACAGTTGGGAGAATTATAGTATCCTGTGTCTGGTGCACAATGACTATTGACATTCATGTTCCCAGCTCATAAATCACCATCTGTGTTTCCACATCAGTGTTAATGCAGGAAGCAGCAGCTCATGTGCTCAGAAAATGTCATATTGAGTCATGACAAAAGATCATATGCTTGAAATGACCAAATACGATCCTTTGGAAACTGTTGGTTTGGGGGTGGCAGTGGGAAGGGGTGGGGAGCAGGAAGCAAAGCACATGCCTATCATCTTTCCCTGGTGAACATATCAAAGAAATACAATGCTAGTAAGATTCCCCAACCCACCCAACAACACATGTGGGCAAAGCAAAGAGGCATGCTTTCAGGGCTCCATCTCTCTCTAATGTTTCAAAAGAATGACTAACACATAGATACATAGATAGATACATAGATTTTTTTTTTTTTAATGGATAAATAGCATACAAGATACAAAGAATAATAAAATGAATATGTGTGCACCTGTACTACAGTCTTCAGTATGGATAACACTGAAACGTAAAGAAAACAAAAATCCTCACAACTGG
The DNA here is from genome assembly GCF_000298275.1 of Orycteropus afer afer. Classification (NCBI taxonomy): domain Eukaryota; kingdom Metazoa; phylum Chordata; class Mammalia; order Tubulidentata; family Orycteropodidae; genus Orycteropus; species Orycteropus afer. The sequence continues at coordinate 2,509,621 of NW_006921986.1, read as the reverse complement.
ACCAATAATACATAATGATATATGGAGAAAAGATTGAAGTTGTCAAGGATTTTATTTCACTTGGATCCACAGTCAACACCCATGGAAGCAACAGTCAAGAAATCAAACAACATATTGCATTGGGCAAATCCGCTGCAAAAGATCTCTTTAAAGTATCTTAAAGACTCTTTAAAGCAAAGATGTCACTTTGAGGACTAGGGTGTGCCTGAGCCAAGCCTTAGTATTTTCAACTACCTCATATGCATGACAAAGCTGGACAATGAATAAGGAAGACTGAAGAATTGGTTCATTTGAGTAATGGTGTTGGCTAAGAATATTGAACACACTATGAACAGCCCGGACAACCAAATCTACCTTGGAAGTTCAGCAGAAAGCTCTTTGGAAGCAAGAATAGCCAGACTTCATCATATGCATTTTGGTCATGTTGTCAGAAGGGACCATTCCCTGGAGAAGGATACCATGCTTGATAAAGGAGAGGGTCAGTGAAAAAGGGGAAGACCCCTAATGAAATGGATCTACAGAGTGGCTGCAACCATGGGCTCAAGCATAGCAACAATTGTGAGGATCGGGCAGAGCCAGGCAATGTTCTATTCTGATGTACATAGGTTCACTATGAGTCAAAACCAACTCAACAGCACCTAACAACAACAACCAACCCAGCTTAAGAAAGAGGATATTTCCAAAACTTTTGAAGTCCCTATCTTTCCCCATTGTAGCCACCATATTGAATTTTGTGATAATATATTTTGCTATAATTTTACTACATTTGTATATATCTCTAAACAATATATTTAATTTTATAACTTCTTGAACTTAATTAATTGTTTGTAGTCTCCTGCAACTTGGCTTTTTTCACTTACCATTATATTTTTAAAAATTAATCAAGACTGATACATTTGCTCTAGTTTATTCATTTTTACTACTCCATTTTATGTAAATGCTACGCATTATCCTTTATTGATGTCACACACTGGATTTTTTGCATTTTTACTATTACAAACAATGTTGCTATGAACATTCTTATACATATCCCTGGAATATGATGGTTTTTAAGACTCATGTGCATACACACACACAGGGAAGGGAATTGCTGGATAATGGGGTATTTTAATTTTTATAATAAAATGGCAAATTATTTTCCAAAGTAGTTAAACCAGTTTACACTTCTGATGTGTAAGGAGATCCCATTGTTATAACCTCAGTAATCTTGGCATTGTCAGACTTCATAATTTTGCCAGTCTGATGGGTGTAAAATAGTGTTTATATCAGTCAATGCTGCATAAAAACAGCCCCAAGATAGTGACTTAAAACAACAATCATTTATTGGTTCTCATGAATGTAGGCCACTACTCATCTGTCAGTTTGTTGTACTGTGGTGGCTTATATGTTGATATGAGGCTGGAGGCTATGCCAACAGTATTTCAAATACCATCAGGGTCACCCGTGGTGGGCAGGTTTCAGCAGAGCTTCCAGACTAACATAGGCTTGGAAGAAAGAAGGGACCATCCACTTCTCAAAGAATTGACCAGTGAAAACCTTATGAATAGCAGTGAAACACTGTCTGATATATTACAGGACAACGTTATGAATAGCCCTGAAACACTGTTTGATATAGTGTCGGAAGATGAGACCCTCAGGTCAGAAAGCACTCAAAATATGACTGGGAAGGGCTGCCTCCTCAAGTAGAGTCAACTTTAATGATGTGGATGGAGTAAAGCTTTCAGGGCCTCCAGTTGCTGATGTGTACAACTCCAAATGGGAAGATATGGTGGCAAATATCCATTAATAATTGGAACATGGAATGTATGAAATATGACTCTAGGAAAATTGGAAGTTGTCAAAAATGAAGTGGAACACAAAAAGATATTCTAGACATCAGTGAGCTGAAATGGACTGGCTTTGGTAATTTTGAACCAGACAATCATATGATCTACTTTGCCAGGAAAGACAAATTGAAGAGGAATGAGGTGGCATTCATTGTCACAAAACATGTTTCAAGATCTATCCTGAAGCACAGTGCTGTCAGTGACCAGATAATATACATATGCTTACAAGGAAGACTAGTTAATACCACTATTATTCATATTTACACACCAACCACCAAAGCCAAAGATGAGGACATTGAAGATTTTTACCAACTTATGTAGTCTGAAATTGACCAAACATGCAATCAAGATGTGTTGATTAGTACTGGTGATTGGAATGCAAAAATTGGAAACAGAAGAATAACCAGTAGTAGGAAAATATGGCCTTGGAGATAGAAATAGCACTGAAGATCGTATGATAGAATTTTGCAAGACCAATGACTTATTCATTGCAAATACCTTTTGTCAACAACATAAATGGTGGATATACATGTAAACATCACTAGATGGAGTACAGAGGAATCAGGTTGATTACATCCCTGGAAAGAAACAATGGAGAAGCTCAATATCTTCACCCAACACAAGGTGAGGAGCTAACTGTGGAACAGACCATCAATTGTTCATATGCAAGTTAAAATTGAAGCTGAAGACAATTAAAACAAGTGCACAACAGCCCAAATGTAACCTTGATTATATGCCACTTGAATTTAGAGACCATCTGAAGAATAGATTTGACTCACTGAACACTAATGACTAAAAA
>NW_006921986.1:2492827-2493896 GCF_000298275.1 Orycteropus afer afer | reverse complement strand
TTTTTAATATTTCTGAATTCAGAATGCACCTTACATCCTACATCTCACATCGGAATTCATTGCCAGTGTAGCCTTTAAACATTATTTACTCTTTTAAAAATTCACACACTGTTATCTTAAATACATCTTACATACTGGACATTCTTCTGGGAACTGTGGGCTATGGTAGTTAAGAATGAGATGGAAAAGTTTCTTGCATCGTTAGAGGTGGCAGCTGAAATGATTAAATAATTGTGGCAATTAACTAAATTCCATGAAGCACTTGATCAGTTGTGTAAGCTGAAGCAAGCTGGACAGCACATGCTGTACTCAGAAGACCTTAGTTACTATCTGCCCAAGTCTCAGCACAGAATCTGTAGGATATTGGTCAGGCCCGTCTAGTACAAGTATTGGCTAGCAATAACAATACCTGTTTAATTAAGAATAAACACATACTAAAGCACTCTGGTGGTATAGTGGTAAAGGCACTTGGCTACTAATCAAAAGGTCAGTGGTTCAAACCCACCAGCCTCTTCATGGAAGAGAGATGAGACACTCTGTTTCCATAAAGATTTACAGCCTTGGAAATTGAATGGGAGTTGCTGTGAGTTGAAATTGACTTGATGGCAGTGAGTTTGGTTTAAGCAGGCACCCTGGTGGCACAGTAATTAAACATTTGGCTGCTAACTGAAAGGTCAGTAGTTTAAACCCACCAGCCACTACATGTGTGAAAGATGTGGCAGTCTGCATCCATAAAGCTTCCAAAAAACCAAACCAAACTCACTGCCACTGAGTCGATTCAGACTCATAGCAACCCCCACTGAGTTTCCAAGGCTGTTAATCTTTACGTTTTTCTTCTGCAGAGTGGTTGGTGAGTTTGAACTGCCAACCTTCTGGTTAGCAGTCAAATGCCTTAGGCACTACACCACCTGGAAATCCTATAAGACAGTTCTACTCTGTCCCATAAAGTCACTATAAGTGGGAATTGACTTGACAGCAATGGGTTTGGTTTTTTTATTTTAAACACAAATTCGAAGCTTGGATGGCACAAGTGGTTTGCAGTGGGCGGCTAACCTAAAGGCTGGTGGTT
>NW_006921986.1:2479383-2492212 GCF_000298275.1 Orycteropus afer afer | reverse complement strand
TCTGAGTTTTCTGCTCAGAGGCCAGGGAGCTGGATTAAATATGCATCAAGTCCCATCAGGCATTGGCTGAAAGCTGCTGGGCAATGTGTGTGTGTTGGAGAGAACCAAAAAAATAAAATAAAATAAAAAGCCCTCACTGCCGTGGAGTCAATTGGACCATAGCGACCGACCTCTCCTTGGGTTTCCAAGGCAGTATCTCTGCAGAAGTAGATTGCCCAATTTTCCTTCCAAGGAGTGGCTGGTGGGTTTGAACCACCAGCCTTCTGGTTAGTGGTCAAATGCCTTAGGCACTTGACCTAGAGAGACAGAGGAATGGTTAACTCCCCAGCACCTCTGTGACCAAGAAAGCCCTTATGGTTTAACAAAGAGTTGCAAATCCTGACGTTTTAATGTCCAGTAGGATTTTATTGAGTGTCCAAAGACTTAGGGGTGGAGTTACATATACATCTACCATAACCAATGCACTATCTAGTTCTGATGTCCATTCCAAGTTTTCCACATAAAGGAATAGAAGAAATCTTTTACCAGATGTGGTAGGAGGGTCTTCTTTCTTCACTTTTTCTTCTTCACTTCACATCATTTACTGATCCTGTTTTGGGTTCCACTTCCATTCAGACACTAGGTTTGTTTTCTTTCAAATAGTACTACCTTTGTATCAGGGCTTTTAATGTTATTGTGTAGAATTTCTCTGTCTGCAGTTTCTCAATTGATTTCCTCCCACGGACATTCTTTGTGAAGTGCCTGCAAAACTACCATTTTGCCCACAGTCATTTTACGGCTGTTTCTCTGTCTCGTTTTCCCTATCTGTAGAATAGTGATGATGATCGTATTTACTTCATGGATCTGTCATGGGAAGTGAATGGGCTGGCAACTCTATGACACTTGGAAAACTACCTGGCACATACTTTGTTGTTGTTGTTAGTTACCATGGAATCAATTCCAATTCTTGGCAACCCCACATGTGCAGAGTAGAACTGCTCCATAGAGTTTTCAAGGCTGTGACCTTTTGGAAGCAGATTGCCAGGCCTGCCTTCTGAGGTGCCTCTGGATGGGTTCGAACTGCCAAACTTTTGGGCTAGTAGATGAACACTTTACTTCTTGCACTTAACTGCAGGGACTCCTGGCATGTATTTGTTGTCAGTTGGTGTAGAGTTGATTCTGACTCATGGCGACTCCGTGTATACAGAGTAGAACTGCTCCAAAGAGTTTTCAAGGCTATGATTTTTTGGAAGCAGACTGCCAGGCCTGCTCTAACCTCTAGGGGGTTTGAGCCACCAACCTTTCAGTCAGTCATCAAGTGCTTAACCATTTGGACCACCCAGGGAACTGGCACATATTTTACATTCAATAAATATTAAACTGTTACTGTTTTCAATTTGGACCTTATCAGAGCTTATGCTTTCTTTTGATGACAGGATATTTTTGAGACAGCCATTTAGCAACTGGAGATAAGTACAGTAAATGTGGTACTATTATATTATTATATTGTCATTCGAAGTAGAGTAATAAACCAAAGAGAATAACTTATTAGCCTGTCCCATTCCATAACTACTTTGGAATGGGAATGGTTCTAAATTGGCAAAGGACAATCATCTTGTCACCTCTTACATATGAACCCCAGGAAACCTGCAAAATGAGCTAGCACAGTCCTAAGCTGCCTCTTTCCTCCTGTAATGAGTCATTTAACCTAAATTTCCCTGTAGTTCATGGGAGGAAGGGAATGAAATCAGCAAGCTTCCAAATGCCTGGTCATGCAGTTTAGATAAACATAAAATGTTTACACATGATGACAAAGTTTTCCTAAGGTGGCTTCTGGCTAACAAATGGCTCTGTTCCCCACGCTGTATGCTGGCTTGCTCCTTGGCACAACTTTGCTGCTTTGGGAGTGAGTAAAGAAGCATTACTGTCATTGCCCTTAGGGTTTTATGACAATTATCTCATTTTATCCCCACAACAGACATGTTCGTTGATCTACTTAAAATTGTATAGCTATTTATATCCAATGTTAGAAATGAAACCCAATTTTAGGGTCAAATGCACTTGAACTGTGCAATTCTCTTTTGCTTATCTTATTCTGCCTGGAAACCAAAAAAAAAAAAAAAAAAAACAAAACCACCAAAAAAAACCCCACAAAACAATAGTAGCAGCACTACAGAAGAAAACAAATACAAATCCTTGCATTTTTACCTAATTTTGTGACCTTCGTGACTTCTTTCAAGATCATCTAGGGAATTGAAAGTGTTTGTTTTCAGTAGATTATTGGTCCTGGGGGAGTGGAAGGAAAATATATATGGGCGAACAGGCTTCTGGAGGGAGTCAGCTCTGAGATGGTCCCAGGTGTGTTGGGCTCCATTAGAGCAGGTCTAGCAGGAAAAGGGCATCACTAAGTGTTAGGATGCCAAGAGAGTCAGGGTAAAATGAAAGACAAAGACATGGAATTTGGAGTCATGTCTTGTGTAAATTTCTCAACTTTTCTGTCTTTTAGTTTCTGTAGAAATTGAGGACTACAGTGCCAAAAGGACCTACCCTCGAGGGTTGTGATGAGGATTAAACATGGTAATGTAGCGTTGTTGCTGTAGTTGCCATGGAGTCAATTCTGACTCATGGAGACCCCACATATGTAGAGTAGAACTGTGTTCCACAGTGTTTTCAAGGGTGGGGCCTTTCAGAAGCAGCTCACCAGGCCTGTCTTCCAAGGTACCTCTGGTGGATTAGAACACCAACCTTCTGACTAGTAGCCAAGCAGTTAACTGTTTGTGCCGCCTGGAGATTGTAATGTACTATAGCATTAAAACCAAAAACCAAACTCACTGCCATTGAGTCAGATCTGACTCACAGTGACCCCTCCTTGGATTTCCGAGGTGGTATCACTATGGAAGTAGATTGCCCAACCTTCCTTCAGAGGAGTGGCTGGCGGATTCGAACAGCCAGTCTTCTGGTTACCAGTTAAATGCCTTAGGCACTATGCCATCACAGCTCCTGCTATAGCATTATGGTAGGCAAAATACTTAAATAGCAATACAAAAATGCACTAAGCATAAAAAAAGTTTGATACATTGAACTTCATTAAAATTAAGAACTTTGATTAGTCATAAGACAACACTGTTGTTGTTACCTGCTGTCAAGTTGGCCCCTTACACATGAACACCCTTTGCACAGCAGGATTGAACTCTTGTGATCCACAGAATTTTCGTTGGCTGATTATTGGAAATAAATTACCAGACCTTTCTTCCTAGTCTGCCTTATTCTGGAAGTTCTGCTGAAGCCTGTTCAGTGCTGCAGTGTCATGGAAGCCTCCAGTGACAGGCAGGTCAGGGCTGCAGTCGAGGTGCATTGGCTAAGAATTGAAATGGTTCTCCTGCCTGAAAGGTGACAATTCTACCACTGAACCACCACTGCCTTCAAGACAGCATTAGGAAGGTGAAAAGGAAAGCATGGCAGATTGTATTTTCCAAAAATGGCTGCAACAATACTTCCCATCCCACATGCACTTTCAGAACCTTGTCTTTCTCTCATCAAATAGGCAGTTTGTATCCCCTCCTCTTCAACTTTGGTGGACCCCTGTGATTGTCTCAACTAATGGAGTGTGGCAGGAGTGATGTTATGCGTGTTCCAAGCCTAGATCATAAAAGACCACACAGTTTCCTCCTTTCTAAGGACATTCACTGTTGGAGCTCAAAAACTATACTGTGAGGAAATATAAGCCATAAAGAGAGGCCTATTTGGAAAGGAGTCCCTGGTTGGTATAAAAGGTTAAGGCACCTGGCTTTCTGCTCAAAGGTGCCTTGGAAGAAAGAGCTGGTGATCTGCTTCTGAAAAAACTAGCTGTTGAAAACCCTATGGAGCCCAGTTCTGAAACACATGGGGTCATCGAGTTAAGGTCAAGTTGATGGCAACTGGTTTTTTATACAAAGAAGTGAAGGCCTCCATCCATCAGCCCTGGTTGGGGCTCCCAGTTGACAGTGGACACTAACCTGATGGCCATGTGGGTGAGCCATCTTGGAAGCAGATATTCCTGGCCATAAGTGAGCCACCCTTGCTGAAGCCAGGTGAAGCAGAGAAAAGCCTTCCCTATTGTTCATAAATTATAGATTTATGAGTAAAATAAATGCTTGATGTTACTTTAAACTACTGAGTTTAAGTAGTTTTTATGCACCAATAGATAACCAAAAAAATATGGCTTGTAGAAGTGGGATGATGTCAAAACAGCACCTAAAACATGACAATGGCTTTGGGATGAGGAGTTGGTCGATAGACTTAAAGCTTTTAGTGGATTCCTAAAGGGCCTTTAATGTGCTGTTGGTGAGGGCTTAAAAGATGCAAGGAAAATGTCTGGAAAGATAGAGGAAAGGGAATCTGTATTATGTGGTGATACAAATTTAGAAATGGAGCCACCTCCATTTCCTTATGGAAAATAGAAAATGATGTTCTTCATGCCCTAGGTGAAATAGCTAAGCCAACTTCCCGGCAAAGTGCTGAAGGTGCCACCTGGATGCTTCCCACTGCCTGTAGAGTAAGGGGAGAGATAAACTAAAGAAAGAACTGTAAGTGCAAAGGATCTAGGACTTACTGGGTGAAAAAATAAGATGGTTTCTTATTCCCAATTTCTCTAGATGGCAACGAATGCTAAAATTAAGAAATGGCTTTCAGAGATCAGAACTAGGAATCAATCAAGAAAACATGGTTTAAAGATGAAATTAAGAGTGGTGGTGTTGTTAGGTGCCATCAAGTTGTCTCTGACTCATAGTGACCCTATGAACAGCAGAATGAAACACTGCCTGCTCCTGTGCCAGCCTCACAATCCTTGCTATACCTGAGCCTATCATTGTAGCCACTGTGTCAATCCATCTCATGGAGGGCTTTCCCCTTCTTTGTTGACCCTGCGCTTTACCAAGCATGATATCTTACTCCAAGGAAAGGTTCCTTCTGACAACACAACCAAAGTAGATGAGATGAAGTCTGGCCATTCTTGCTTCCAAGGAGCATTCTGGCTGCACTTCTTCCAGGACAGATTTGTTAGTCCTTTTAGCAGACCATGGTACACCTAGCATTCTTCTCCAACAACACAACTCAAAAGCATCAACTCTTCTGTGGTCTTCCTTATTCATGTCCAGCTCTCACAGGCATAAGAGGCCACTGAAAATACCATGGCTTGAGTCAGGTGCACCTTTGTCTTCAAGGAGACATCTTTGCTCTTCATCACTTGAAAGAACTCTTTTGCAGCAGATTTTTCCAATGCAATATGTCTTCTGATGTTTTGACTGCTGCTTCCATTGGTGTTGATTGTGGAACCAAGTAATATGAAGTCCTTGACAACTTCAATCTTTTCTCCATCCATGGTGAAACTGTTGATTGGACCAGTTGTGAAGATTTTTGTTTTCTTTATATTGAGGTGTAATCCATACTGCAGGCTATAGTCTTCAATCTTCATCAGTAAGTGCTTCAAGTCTTCCTCACTTTCAGCAAGCAAAGTTGTGTCATCTGCGTATCACAGGTTGTTAATGAGTCTTCCTCCAATCCTAGTGCCACATTCTTTTTCATGTGGTCCAGTTTCTCAGATTATTTGCTCAGCTTACAAGTTGAATAAGTATGGTGAAAGGATACAACCTTGATGCACTCCCTTCTTGATTTTGAACCATGCAGTGTCCCCTTGTTCTGTTCAAATGACAGCCTCCTGATCCACGTACAGGTTCCTCATGAGTACAATCAGTGTTCTGGAATTCACATTCTTCTCAATTATCCATAATTTGTTATGATCCACACAATCAAATGCTTTTGCATAGTCAATAAAACACAAGTAAACATCACTCTGGTATACTTTGCATTCAGGTAAGATCCATCTGACATCAGCAATGATATCCCTCATTCCACATCCTCTTCTGAATCCATCTTGCATTTCTGGAAGCTCTCTGTCAATATACTGCTACAATCATTTATGAATTATGTTCAGTAAGATTTTACTTGCATGTGTTATTAATGATATTGTTCAATAACTTCCACATTCTGTGAGAACACCTTTCTTTGGAATGGGTACAAATATGGCTCTCTTCCAGTCAGTTGGCCAGGTAGCTGTCTTCTAAATTTCTTGGCATAGCTGAGAGAGTGCCTCCAATGGGGCATCCATTTGCTGAAACATCTCATTGGGTATTCCATCAATTCCCGGAGCCTTGTTCTTCACCAATTCCTTCAGTGCAGCTTTGACTTCTTCCTTCAGTACCATTGGTTCTTGATCACATGCCACTTCCTGAAATGGATGAACACTGACCAATTCTTTTTGGTACAGTGACTCTGTGTATTCCTCCCATCTTCTTTTGATGTTTCCTGCATCATTCATTATTTTGCCAATAGAATCTTTCAATCTTGCAACTTGAGCCTTAATTTTTTTCCTCAGTTCTTTCAGCTTGAGAAATGCCAACCATGTTCTTCCCTTTTGGTTTTCTAACTCCAGGTCTTTGCACATTTCAATATAGTAATTGGCTTTGCTCAAGCTGCTCTTTGAAATGTTCTGTTCAGTTCTTTTATCTTGTCATTTCTTCCATTTGCTTTAGCTACTCTCCATTCAAGTTTCAGAGTCTCTTCTGATATCCATTTTGGTCTTTTCTTCCTTTCCTGTCTTTTTAATGACTTCTTGCTTTCTCCATGGATGATGTTCTTGATGTCACCCCACAATTTCCCTTGTGTTTTTTTTTTTTTTGGTTATGAGTGTTCAATGCACCAAATCTATTCTTTAAATGGTCTTTAAATTCAGGAAGGATATTATCAAGGTCATATTTTTGTTCTCATGGACTTGTTTTATTTCTTTTCAACTTCGACTTGAGTGTGCATATGAGCAGTTGATGGTCTGTTCCACAATCACCTCCTGGCTTTGTTTTGGCTGAAGATATTGAACTTCTCCATCACCTCTTGCCACAGATGTAGTCAATCTGATTCCTGTTTATTCCATCTGGTGAAGTCCACGTATAGACATAGTTTATGTTGTTGAAAAAAGGTATTTGCAATGAATAAATCATTGGCCTTGCAAAATTCTATCATGCAATCTGCAGCGTTATTTCCATCTCCAAGGCCATATTTTCCAACTACCAGTAACTCTTCTTTGTTTCCAACTTTTGCATTCTAATCACCAGTGATAACACATCTTGATTGCATGTTCAGTCTAATTTCAGACTGCAGAAGTTGGTGTACAGCTTCAATTTCCTCATCTTTGCCTTTGGTGGTTGGTGCATAGATTTGAATAATAGTAGTATTAACTGATATTTCTTGCAGGCATATAGATATTATCCTATCACTGACAGCGTTTTACTTCAGAACAGATCTTGAAACAGTCTTTGTGATGATGAATGGCACACCATTCTTCTTCAATTTGTTATTCCCAGTATAGTAAATCATATGGTTGTCTGATTCAAAATGGCCAAAACCAGTCCATTTCAGCTCACCAATGCCTAAGATATCAATCTTTATGCATTCCATTTCATTTTTGACAACTTCCAATTTTACTAGATTTATACTTTGTACATTACATGTTCCAATTATTAATGGATGTTTGCATCTGTTTCTACTCATTTTGAGTTGTACCACATCAGCCAATGGAGGTCCTGAAAGCTTTACTCTATCCATATAGTTAAAGTTAAGGTTGTCTCTACTCTGAGGAGTCAGCTCTTCCTCAGTCAAATTTTGAGTGCCTTCCTATCTGACGGACTTGTCTTCCAGCACTATATCGGACAGTGTTTCAGGGCTATTCATAATGTTTTCACCAGCCAATTGTTTGAGAAATGGATGGACTCTTCCTTCTTCTGAGTCTGTCTTAGCCCAGAAGCTCTGCTGAAACCTGTCCACCATGAGTAACCTTGTTGGCATTTTATAACACTGGTGGCAAAGCCTCCAGCCTCACAGAAACACATAAACCACCACAGGATGACAAACTGATAGACAAGTTTGTCTCCCTTAGTTGTTTCTATCCCCTCTGCCTATCTCAGGCCCTGGCTTTAAAATAGTGCAGCCCCCAAGCCAAAGCAGGCCCCAAACCTCGGCCTTCCTATCTCAGGCTCTGGCCCTAAAATAGAGCCATCCCCAAGTGAAAAGCAGCCCATGAGCTCCAGGCAAGCCTACCTCAGGTCCCAGCCTTAATATCGAGCTGCCCCCAGGGGGAAAATACTCCCCAAGATTGGGCCCACCTACCTCAGGCTCTGGGCCTCAAAACAGAGCCACCTCCAAGCCCTGGGCCAGCCCACCTTCGACCCTGGCCTCAAAACAGAGCCATCCCCAAACGAAAAGCAGCCCCAGGCCCTAGGCCCTCCTGCCTCCAGCCCTAAAATAGAGCCACCCCCAAGGGAAAAGCAGCCCCTGAAACCCAGGCCCCAGAAACTAAGGGTATGACAATAAATTTCTTTGTTAAGGCCTCAGAGTAGTGTTTCATAGACCCTTTGAAACTGCTAATATTATGCCACTCCTCTCTGCTTCATTAAATAATAGAACCTCTCAGAATCTTAAGTTTTTGCAGCTTTACAGTAAGCCCAAGGTATACAACAACTTTACAGGGAGCCCACAATAGAAGGAACCTATTTTAAAAAGATGTGAAGATAAGGCTTTTGGATAATGTAGTGGATTATAAATTGATTCATAGAAAACCAACAAAGTTTTTGAAGGAACTGTAACAGCTTGGACTAAGAGGAACTGTACATAAAATTGAAGAACAGTCAAAAACAAACTAAAGTTGAAGAAGTCATAATAGTGCTTATCGGGGGAAAGTTGAGTCAATTGGGTGTTGTAAATATGCTATTTCATGATCTGGATGGTGGTTAAACAGCTATATACATACATAAAAATTCATTGAGCTTTATACTGTACAATAAGTATTTGTGTCCCTTAATGCATGTTAATGTCTCAATAAAAATTTAATGCATGTAAATCACTTGGCACAGTGCCTGTAATATAGTGTGCAGTAAATATTTGACATCATGTCCCCAGCTTCACCTTTTATCTAGAAGGAGTCAGTTAGTACAGAATGGTGGCAGTCTTTAGGAAGAAGTTCTATAAGTTGTTGCCTAGGTGACTGGGCGGAGAAGGAAAATGAAGAAAGCAGTCTGACCACTTTCTCTTCCCAGGTTCAGGTTTGGTGAAGCTCCCAGACATATCTCTCTTATCCCCAAGTGAACCACCAGAAGTAGAGGTCCCAGAAAGAGTAAACATAAAATAAAGTTTCTGTTTTAATAACTCTAGGGCTGGGAGTGAGGTGTTGAAAAAAGACCACAATAAATGAAACATCTGTTCATCTAGTGCCTTCTCCAGGATCTCCCTTCTTCAGAAAACCAAACTACATGAGATTTTGCATTTTACAGTGAATATGATCTTTAACTGCTTAGAGAGATAATTTCCAAATTGAATTGACTGGAGAAGTCTCAAATGCAGAAGACGGGTTAAAGAGTTTCTCTGTCACAGTTCGGAAGGAAGCTATGATCATCAAACAGCTGTCAGCAACAGAAGGAAGACACAGTCACAAGAACCAGAGGAAGCTTTCCAGTTCCTGGAATGAAGATGGGGTAAGGGTCATTGACATGGGCCAACTGCCAATTTCTATAGAACATATTCATTATTTAACCTGTACATGTGGGCTTCCCCGGGAACCACCCTCATTAAAACTCTGATGTTCTCAACACATGATCAGCAAATAACCCCAACTATAGACTAAATTAGGAGCCTTGGTGGTGAAGAGATTAAGCACTCAGTTGCTAATCAAGAAGTCAGTGGTTCAAACACATCAGCTGCTCCATGGAGAAATATGTGGCCATCTGCTTCCTTAAAGATTTATAGCCTTGGAAACCCTACGGGGCAGTCCTACTGGGTCCTGTAGGGTCACTACGAATTGGAATTGACTCAACGGCAATGACTACAGACTAAATTCTCCCTGTTGTTGGTTGTTGTTTTTAGTTCCTATCAAGTCAGCTCTGACTCATGGCAACTTTATGAAAAAAAAACTGAAAAAAAAAAAAAAAAAAACACTTGTCCTGTCTTGTGTCATCTTCATGATCATTAGTATATTTGAGTCCATTGTTTGAGTATTAATATTAACATATTTGAGTCCATTTCAGTCCAACTACTGTGTCAATTGATCTCATTGAGAGTTTCTCCATTTTCATTACTAAACATGATTTCATTACCAGTGAATGAGCTGGTATCTCACTGTCCTTGCTTCTAAGCAATGTTTTGGATATATTTTCTGAGACTTTTTCCATCAACCAACAAAACGCAACCACTGCCATGGAGTCGGATCTGACTTATAGTGACCCCTCCTTGGGTTTCTGAGGCAGTTATCACTATAGAAGTAGATTGCTCAATCTTCCTTCTAAGGAGTGGCTAGTGGGATTGAACCACTAGCCTTCTGGTTAGCGGTCAAAATGCCATTGTTGTTGTTCTTGTGGTTATGTGCCATTGAGTCTGACCCAACTCATTGTGACCCCTGCTTGGGTTTCCGAGGCAATACCACTATGGAAGTAGATTGCCTCATCTTCCTTCGGAGGAATGGCTGGCAGGTTTGAACCACCAGCCTTCTAGTTAGCAGTCAAGTGCTTTAGGCACTACGCTACCAGAGTTTTCCCTAGGAAACCCCAATTCTCTAATTTTAAAAAATTTTTAATACATTTTATTGAAATATAATTTATGTATAGTGAAATCTTGACTTCCCTATCATTTAGAAGTTCTATAATTACAAAACTTTTTTACTCTTTTTAGCTTGTAATTGTTCTCATTTGTCAATTGATGTCTCTGATTCTCTGTTCACAATCTTGTAGGCTTATTTACTTTGGAATTCCATAACTGGGTTGGTTTCTGGGTTATGTCACCATGTGTGTTAATGGTTGGTTGTTGTTTGCTATTGTTTGTTCTCTGTCCAAAGGCCTCCCTTTAGTATCTCTTGTAAGGTTGGTCTTGTTTTAACAAATTCCCTCAATTTCTGCTTATCTGGAAAAGTCCTAATTTTATCATCATATTTGAGGGACATTTTTTCTGGGTATATAATTCTTGGTTGGAGTTTTTTTTTATTCTTTCAGCGTTTTATATATACCATTCATTATTTTCTCACCTGCATGGTTTCTGGTGAGAAATCTGAGCTTAGTCTTATTGGTTGCCTCTTGTAGGTAACTTTTAGTTTTTCCCATGCTGCTTTCAGGATTCTTTCTTTGTCTTTGGTTTTGGTGAGTTTTGGTGATGATATGTCTTGGTGATTTCCTTTTGAGTTCTATCCTGTTTGGTGTTCGTTAGATTTCCTGAATGGATATATTTTCATCTTTCATCATACCAGAGAAATTCTCTTCCAACAAATCTTTTACAATTTTCTCTGTGGTTTTATTTGTCCCATCCTGTTCTGGAATTCCAATTACACGTAGGTTATTCCTTTTCATGGTGTCCCACATGAACCTTAGGCTTTCTTCATTTTGTTTTGATCTTTTTGCTGATTGATCCCTTTCCAATGAATTAATGAGGTGTTTGTCTTCGGTCTCACTAATTCTGTCTTCCATTGATTCATTTCTTCTGCTTTGCCTGTTCAATGTGTTATCTGTTTCTGAAAATTTAGTATTACCCTTCTGGATTTCTATCTGTAGATTTTGTATCATTTCTAGTTTTTCATTTATTTTGTCATTTTGTTCTTGTATTGTCTTTTGACAATACAAGGGTTTTCTCTGCATTTTCCTCAATTTTGTCAGTGTTTTCTTTGATCTGTTTCTCAGTCCATTGAAGGTACCTAAATATAATTCTAATTCCTTATCAGAGAATTCCAATGCTGCTTCTTCCTCAGGGATGTGTTCTGGGTCTGTATCCTGGTACCCTTGTTTCTCCTGTTTTATCTTGCTGCTTTTTGTGGACTGTGATGCTCTGTTGTCTCTGAGACACTGTGACATTTTTGTGTTTATATTTAATTGGTGATTGTCTAATATTTTTGTTTCTTTGTTTTGTTTGGATGTTATCTAAGTAAGCAGGGTATTGTGCTCCTCTATTCACTAGTTGACAGCATTTATACACTCGCCACCTGTCTTCTTTCCCATTGTCAGCCTCCCATATGTCCCTGCAGTCCTTGGCAAACAGAGTCTATTCTTAGGTCCCTGGAATCTGAATAAGAATGCTGTCACTTTAAATATCCAAAATGGCCACCACTTGTAAACAGTCAAAATGGCTGCACCCTCTGCATAACCAAAGTCCACAGCTCAGGTTGTCTCCTTCTTTGCTGTTTTCCTTCCTAGTTATTGCCCAGCAGTGCAGTTGTCCCTGCAGCCCTTGGTGACCAGGGCTGATCTTTAGATCATTTCTCAGGTCTCAACACCACTTGGAAATATTCAGGCTGTTGGTACCATCAAAGCAGCTGACAGTCCACAGATTCGTCCATCTCCGTACTCACTGTTTTCATTCAGGTTTTTCTACTAGTTGGTGCCTAATCTACTTCTGTATAGTTCCTTTCAAAGCTCAGAGCTCCAGAATTATCTTCTGTATCTCTCTGTCAATTGGTTTCTCATTTCTTTGTTGAAGAGGGTCTGTGTAGCTTGTCTGCCTATTCCACCATCTTACTGAAAGTCACCCCAATTCTCTAAGTTTTCAAAACACAAGAAGTCCATAGAAACTGATAATATCAAAGAAACCTAAAAAAATGGACCAAAATATTCATGGAAGGGACTTCAAGTCCTTCAAATAGTCTTTCTCTATTCATCCTTAAAACCCTGATTCACACACTTCTCATATTCAAGCAATAGAACACTATATACACTGAGTCCTAAATATACTTGGCATCTACCTTCTTCTCTCCATCTCTGTTCCAAGCTATCTTTATTTCTTACTTGGTTTACTC
>NW_006921986.1:2477201-2478708 GCF_000298275.1 Orycteropus afer afer | reverse complement strand
CACTGCCCAGTCCTGTGCCAGTCCCATAACCCTTGCTATACATAAGCCTGTTTTTGTAGCCACTGTGACAATTGATCTTGTTGAGGGCCTTCTCCTCTTTCATCAACTCTCCTCCCCTTTACCAAGCATGATATCCCTTCTGACAACATGACTAAAGTAGGTGAGACAAAGTCTGGCCATTCTCACTTCCAAGGAGCATTCTGGTTGCACTTATCCCAGGACAGATTTGTCAGTTGTTTTAGCAGTCCATGGTACTTTCAGCATTCTTCATCAACATCACAACTCAAAAGCATTGACTCTTCTTTTGTCTTCCTTATTCATTGTCCAGATCTCACATGCATATGAAGCAACTGAACATGCCATGGACTGTGTCAGGCACACCTTAGTCCTCAAGGAGACATCTTTGCTCTTCAGCACTTGAAAGAGGTCCTCTGCAGCAGATTTGCCCAGTGCCACACGTCATCTGATATCTTGGCTGCTGCTTTCACTGGTGTTGATTGTAGAACCAAGTAATATGAAATCTTTGACTTCAATCTTTTCTCCATTTATTGTGATGCTGCATATATGTCCAGTTGTGAGGATTTTTGTTTTCTTTACATTGAGGTGTAATCCATACTGCAGACTATAGTCTTCAATCTTCATCAGTAAGTGCTTCAAGTCATCTTCACTTTCAGCAAGCAAAGTTTTGTCATTAGCGTATTGTAGGTTGCTAATGAGTCTTCCTCCAATCTTGATGCCGTGTTCTTCTTCATATAACCCAGCTTCTCAGATTACTTGCTCAGCATACAGATTGAATAAGTACGGTGAAAAGATACAACCTTAATGCACTTCCTTCTTTATTTTAAACCATGATGTGTCCCCTTGTTCTGTTCAAATGACAGCCTCCTAGTCTATGTACAGGTTCCTCATGAGTACAATTAAGTGTTCTGGAATTTCCATTCTTTTCAATGTTGTGCATGATTTGTTATGATCCACATGATCAAATGCTTTTGCATAATCAATACAACATAAGTAAGCATCTTTCTGGTATTCTTTGCTTTCAGCCAAGATCCATCTGACACCAGCAATGATAACCCTCATTCCATGTCCTCTTCTGAACCCAACTTGCACTTCTGGAAGTTCTCTGTTAATATACTGCTGCAACTGTTTTTGAATTATCTTCAGTAAGATTTTACTAGCATGATATATTAAAGATATTGTTTGATAATTTCCATATTCTGTGGGATCACTTGTCTTTGGAATGGATACAAATATGGATCTCTTCCAGTCAGTTGACCAGGTAGCTGTCTTCCAAATCTCTTGGTATACCCGAGTGAGTGCTTCCAGTTGGGGCATCCATATGTTGAAACATTTCAATGGGTATTCCATAAATTCCTGAAGCCTTGGTCTTAGCCAATTCCTTCAGTGCAGCTTTGACTTCTTCCTTCAATACCATTGGTTCCTGATCATATGCTACCTCCTGAAATGGATGAACACCTACCAATTCTTTTTGGTATAGTGACTCTGT
>NW_006921986.1:2466235-2474476 GCF_000298275.1 Orycteropus afer afer | reverse complement strand
TATGGAAAGTGAATTTGCTCTGTAAATCTTCAACCAAATCACAATTAAAAGAAAAAAAAATTGCCCATAGAATCTTTCAATATTGCAACTCAAGGCTTAAATTTTTTCTTCAGTTCTTTCAGCTTGAGAAATGCTTAGTATATTTTTCCCTTCTGGTTTTCTAACTCCAGGTCTTTGCACATTTCATTATAGTGATTGGCTTTGTCTGCTTGAGCTGCTCTTTGAAGTCTTCTGTTCAGCTCTTTTATCTTGTCATTTCTTCCATTTGCTTTAGCTACTCTCCATTCACAGACAAGTTTCAGAATCTCTTCTGACATCCATTTTGGTCTTTTCTTCCTTTCCTGCCTTTGATGACCTTTTGCTTTCTTCATGGATGATTATCTTGATGTCATTCCACAATTCTTCTGGTTTTCAGTCATTGGTGTTCAGTGCTTCAAATTTATTTTTTAAATGGTCTCTAAATACAGGAGGGATATATTCAAGTCATATTTTGGCTCTCATGGACTTCTTTTAATTGTCTTTAACTTCAAGTTGAGCTGACATATGAGCTGTTGATGGTCCGTTCCACAATCAGCTTCAGGCCTTGTTTTGACTGAAGATATTGAGCTTTTCTATTACCTCTTGCCACAGATGTAGTCAATCTGATTCCTGTGTACTCTGTCTGATGAAGTCCACATGTAGAGCTGCCGTTTGTTTAGTCGGAAAAGGTATTTGCAATGAATATATCATTGGCCGTGGAAAATTCTGTCATGCGATCTCCAGTGTTATTTCTAACACCAAGGCCAAGTTTTCTAACTACCGGTGATTCTTCTTTGTTTCCAACATTTGCATTCCAATCACCAATGATAATCAGCACTTCTTGATTGCATGTTTTGTTGATTTCAGACTGCAGAAGTTGGTCACAATCTTCAATTTTCTCATCTTTGGTGGCTTTGGTGGTTGGTATGTAAATCTGAATAATAGTAGTATTAAGTGGTCTTCCTTGTAAGCATATGAATAATATCCTATCACTGTCAGCATTGTACTTCAGGACAGATTTTGAAATATTCTTCATCATGATGAATGCCACACCATTTCTATTCAATTTTTCATTTGCAGCATAGTTGATCATATGGTTGTCTGATTCAACATGGCCAAAACCAGTCCATTTCACCTCACTAATGCCTAGGATATTGATGTTTATGTGTTCCATTTCACTTTTGACAACTTCCAATTTTCTTAGATTCATACTTCATTCATTCCATGTTCTGATTTTTAATAGATGTTTGCAGCTGTTTCTCCTCAGTTCCAGTCATGCCACATCAGCAAATGGAGGTCCTGAAGGCTTTACTTTATCCATATCATTAAGTCTAGTTCTACTCTGAAGAGGCAGTTCTATTCCAGTCATATTTTGAGTGTCTTCTGAGCTAAGGGGCTTATTTTCTGGTGTTGTACTGGACAACGTTTCAGGGCTATTCATAAAGTTGTCCAGTAATGTATCAGACAGTGTTTCTCTGCTACTCATAAGGTTTTCCCTTGCCAATATTTTGAGAATTGAATGGCCACTTCCTTCTTCTAAGTCTGTCTCAGTTTGGAAGCTCTGCTGAAACCTGTGCACCATGTGTAACCTTGCCTCATAACAACATGCAAGCCACCATAGTAAGACAAACTGACAGACAAGTTCATCTCCCTTAGCTGATCCAAACCTCTCTGCCCTCCCCTTACTTGGATCTGGCCACCTTCGGCCCTGGCTTTCTAGCTTCCTGCCTTGGGTGTGGGCTCTCTCCCTCTCCCTCTCCTTACCTGGATTACTGATGGTGCTCAATAAATATTTGTCAAATGAATAAAGACATGAATGACCAAATCAATAGTGTCTTTCTTTTGTCACAGTTGACAGCCAGATTTTGGCAAAAATCACAGAATTCTCTGGAAGGAGAATTTTCTAAAAACACTGTTAAAGATCTTTAGCAGTCTTCTTTAAGGCTATGTAGGAGGTCAGGTTGCCTCCAGGAATTGAGGAAGACACATGACTCATGACCCAAAAAATAGTGTCTGTGTCCATAATCTAAAAGATTTAACTGAAACTCAAGGAGGAGCAGTTCATCCTGTAAAGGAGTGTCCCATGAGAAAAAGAGATTATGATATAATGCTAAGAGTTCTACATAGTGAAAAACTTCTCTAATAACACTCTGTGCTCCTCTTCATTCTGATAAGAGAAGCTCATTCTGGATGGAGGCATGACCAGCTATCATCTTCCCAACTGGGCATCTGATTTTGTGTAGTGGGCTGAATAGTATCTCTCAAAAATTCCTGTTCACTGGAATCTCAGAATGTGACTTTATTAGAAGCAATGTATTTACAGATGTAATTAGTTAAGAATCTCAAGAGATGAAATCATTTAATTTATGGTCTTAAACCCAATATCTAATATCTTTATAAGAAGAAGAGAAAACACAGACATACAGACAGAGGTCATGTGAAGACAGAGGAAGGCAGAGATTAGAGTTAGGTTGTCACAAGCCAAAAAACATCTTGGCCACCAGAAGCTGGAAAAGGCAAAGAGTTTTTCCCTGAATACTTTAGAGAAAGTATAGTGCTGTTGACACCTTGCTTTTGGACTTTTAGCCTCCATAACAGTGAGAGAATATATTTTGATTGTTTTAAGCCACCAATTTTGTGGTAATTTGTTATGTCAACCACAGAAAATAAATACTTTCTGTTTATTGTGATAGTTATAGGATTAGAATGCTCAATACACATACTCAATAAGCAACCCATCGTGTCTAAAATAGAAGAGAGTAGAATAAGAGAAAATGGAAGCCTGGAATCCATTTCAGAGGTGATATCATTTAGGAGGAGAATGGGAACAGGTCTAGATACAAAACTGGAGAAGAATGAAGTAAGTGTTTGAAGGAATAATCTATTACAACAGTGTTCTGGTTACCTAGTACCGCTCTGACAAAAATGAGATGGCTTTAACAAAAAGATGTTTATTCTCTTATAGTTTGGAGGCCTTGAGTTTGAGTTCAAAGTGCCAGGCTCTAGGAGCTGGGTGAAAGCCCATCAACCTTGGGTTTCAGCTTTACCTCCTGTGCCCAGCCCACTGAAGCTGGAGGCTTTTCTTCACTCAGACAGCTGCTGGCTGCTAAGGCTGACAAACCGAAAGTTGACAAGTGAAAGGTACAGTCCCAATGTTACCAAACAATACAGCAGGCAATTGATTCAAGTCCATTGAAAGGCCCAGGATCAGCAGAGCATGACAGGCTACTGAACAACAACATGACTACATGCAGTGCTCAAGCGTGCCATAAGCTAGAGACCATTTCCAAAGCTGTGTTTTATATATGGGAGGCAGACCACATCCCTAAAACAGCTACTCAGCTGCTTCTGGTAGATCCCACCATGGCCTTGATTGCCAGTCTCATCATGGGGAATAACTACCACCAGCTGCCCAGCCACTCAACCAGGCCCAGCCAACTTGACACACAACCTTAACTACTACAAACTGGTATATTATAGCAAACCAAAAACCAAACCATTCTCACTTCCATCAAGTCGATTCCACTCATTGCTCATAGTGACCCAATTTGGGTTTCTGAGGCAGTAAATCTTTATGGAAATAGATTGTCCAGATTTCCTTCTGTGGAGTGCCTGGTGGGTTTGAACTGCCAACCTCCTGGTTAGCAGTCAAATGCTTTAGGCACTGTGCCACCAGAGCTTCTATCATAGTAAGCTCCAAGAGAAGTAGGGGACAGGTTGATTATAATGCCTAAGTTTACTGGAGTAAGAACACATTGAGCACCTCTGCTATCAAAAGGTTAATCTTTGTTTTAAGCTTCTGCTTAATCTTCAGGCAGGAAATGCTTTGTGTTTGAAATCATAGTAACACATTGATACTAAGATTACATCAAAGGCATCTTAGAATGATGATCACTAGCTTCCAAGACAGATTGCTTTTGTCATACATCCTTGTCCACATCAAAAAGATGGAAGCCATTGTATTTCAATAGGAAGTAAGTTTATGGAAAGCCTCAGATTGAAGGTTCTAGTCCAGCCAGAGATAGTTGGTCACACCCACACTTGAGACTCGAAACTCTTCAGTCACTAACTTTCAATTGCAATGTCAAAAACCATTAATCATCAGAAAGCCTCAGTACTTAAATGCGAAGTAAAATAATGGATAGTTCCAGTGTAATGTGGAGTGGGTTCAATCACCCATCTAAAGTTTAAATCAAGACCATGACATCTTCAGGCCAGTGACAAGAATAGAAAGGGAATATACAAGATGGGTTTACAAAGACACATGCTCAACACACATACTACTTTGGTGAGTTGCCCCACCTTTATGACAAAGCATAATTAGGATCATTATTTAGCACCATGATGCATACATCAGTCCTGATCAGTAGTGATGTCACTCTTTCTATGGATGTGTAAAAGTGGAGTAGATAGTTTGTCACAATACCTGTTAGGTGCCAACCCTTCTTCCTTTAGCTCTCCATTTTAAGGAAGGCTACACTTAAAAGGTTTAGTATTCAAATGTTACCAAGGAGACCTCTGATGCTGCCAGTTGTGCAGTAGTTACTGATTCCTGCAACTATACCATAAAATTGTTAGAATGGAATTATCTCCATATCTTAGATCAATACCACCACTTTCCAGTGTAAACTATTGATAATAGGGGCTGTTGGGAGCAAAGTCACACTGATAAAGAGAATGCAACCAATAATGCAGGAGCAATGCTGAGTTCCTGAATGTACTTGACTTGCATCAGAAACATGCACATGATTCAAAATTGTGCATATGCTGCTTGGCGATTCTCTACAATCCTTGGTTGTGAGTGTGCTCATGAATAAGAATATACATATGCACTCCAAAACTATGTGTTATTTGAGAATAGGCACAAAACTCAGCTGCCATAAAAATCTATATAATACTATGATCATACCATACATTTCATTTCTAGGAATGCAGTGACCCAATTCTAAGTTTTACAAAATAAGAAAAAAAAAATTAATAAGTATAATATATGCTATTCAGAATCAGGTGGCTCTATGGATGAATATTATCAAATAAACAATATGTGAAAATTATTTTTACTGGATTTAACTCTTGCTTTCCATGGTAAATTCTAATATAAGCTGTTTAACTCAATAAAAAGGTTTCCAAGGGACTTGGATAATGACAGCAAATATAATTACTATCAAGCAAAAAAATAGTCTAGCCAAGGGTTCAGAGGAATAATTCTTAGTTTCTTTGCTAAATCAGAAAAGGAAATTAAGCTTGTGTCTATTTTTAAAATGCCATGATCATAAGATGTTTCTGTTGATGATACTGATTCATTAATACATTTCAACCTAGACACAGTGAAGATTTTTGATTGCCCCATCCTAACCACAAATAAATCGGAAGGAAGGTTGGGCAATCTACTTCTGTGGTGATACCGCCTCGGAAACCCAAAGAGGGGTTGCTATGAGTCAGAAACGACTCGACGGCAAATAACAACAACAACCACAAATAAATTGTTGGGTTTTCGAACAAATAAATGTAACCATGTACCAGAAGCCAGAAAAATACTTTTGAGCAATTCTTTCCATTGGCTTTTGAGTTCCAACCATTTCCTTGTGAAAGGTCACACATCAAACTGCAAATGTGGCCAGCTATTGATTGGCTACCTCTGAGTAATCATTTTACACGAATGTGGACATTTTGGATGCTGTATCTAGACATCTGCTTATTTGACAAGAACTTGGGACTTTTTGGGATTCATCCCAGTTCTTGTACTCTCTCCTTAGCCTCAGATGAGTCACTTGGATGAACCTCTAGAGCCTCATTTTTCAGATCTATCAAATGCTATGAAAATCTGCCAGGCTTTCCATCTTCTGTACTACTCAGCTCTCAGAGATATGCAAAATGTCACCTCTAAGTATTCTTGTGAGATCTAAATAGATGGTGGTGAAGCTCCTCAGAAGAAAGATGCTGTGTCAATAGATGTAAGGCACTTAGGATGAAATTGAAAACTTCTAGAAAAGTATTGCAAACAAGATAGAATGTATAACTGCCTAGATAAAGGTTGAATGTTCAGCATAGCTTAACTATTCTTTTCTGATGGTAAAAGTAATACATGTTGAGTTTGGAAAATACAAATACATATATGTAATAAATAATATATATATAATAAAAATCATACCCATTATATCTCCATAAGATACCTGAAAATGCAACAAACATTTGAGATTGTTTTCCCCTGTAAGAATAGTACACAAAATAATACACTTGCTGTTAAACAGGCATCTTTGTTGAATTACATGCATTAATGTAAATGTCAGTGGTTTTCTTTCCTGTGAGCCTAAGAAGTATACCAAGTCCTCTTTGGGAATATTGCTATAGTTACAGGATTTGGTTTTGAGAGTGTGAAGTCTACAAGCTTTATGTTTTTTAGGTACATCTAAACATTGACCTGAAAGTTGAATCTCTACCCTTCTGTCCTTTATATCCCCCTTATCCCTTTAGGGAAGCTGAAACACTTATTTTTTGGATTCATCCCACTTGAATCCTACAACATCAAATCACAAGGTCATGTTAGTTGAACCAGATAGTTTAGGATTGGTTTCTAAACCAGCCATTGGGATGTAAGCAAGTTATTTAATTTCTATACGCTTCTGCTTCCTCATCTAGAAAATAAAGATAATAATAATTTTGTTATGATGAGTAAATATCGTAAAAATATGTACAGATTTTCTATGCTTAACTCATAGAAAGTACACAGAATATTTATATAACATTACAATATTTTATTGATTATAAATACATATGTTTTTACATTTATTTTAACCTTTTCAAGATCAGAATGTTTCATAATAATGGGTATTTTGGTTACCTAGTACTCGGAAGGGAGCTCTGGTAGCATAGTGGCTAAAGGCACTTGAGTGCTAACCAGAAGGCTGGTGGTTCAAATCCACCAGCAACTCCTCGGAAGGAAGATGGGGCAATCTACTTCCGTAGTGATACTGCCTCGGAAACCCAAGGAGGGGTCGCTATGAGTTGGGGCTGACTCGACGGCACATAACAACAACAAAGTACCACTCTGACAAGAATATGCCACAAATGGGATGGCCTTAACAAACAGGACTTTATTCTTACAATTTGGAGGCTTTAAGTCCGAGTTCAAAGTGCCAGGCTCTAGGGGCTGGGTGAAAGCCCCTAAATCTTGGGCTTCAGCTCTGCCTCCTGCTCCTAGCCCACTGAAGCTGGAGGCTTTTCCTCACTCAGCTGCTGGCTGCTGAGGCTGACAAGCCCAAGGTCGACAAGTAACAACGAGCAGTCCTGATGTTACCAAACCACATGGCAGGCCATTAATTCAAGTCCATTTAAAGTCCCAAGATAGGCAACTCATGGCAGACTGCTGAACAACGAGTTGGCTACAAACAGGGTTCAAGCGTGCCACAAGCTAGAGACCATTTCCAAAGCTGTTTCTTATATACGGGAAGCAGGCCACAAAACCCAAAGCAGCTACTCAGCTGCTCTAGTAGATTCCACCATGGAGTTAATTACCAGTCTCACCATGGGAATAACTACATTCAGCTGCCTTGCCACTCAACCAGGCCCAATAAGTTGACACACAAACTTAACCACTACAGTGGGTCTTTAATTTTCCTTGGCTAAGATGACAGTTGTATGAGAGTTGTATGAGAACTTTCCATTGATATTTTCTGATATGATCAAGAAGATTTCAGCACCAGAGAGCTGTGCTTTCCGTAAAGCATGAGTGCCTGCTTTTATAGAATAGTCCAAGGCAAGGACCCTACAATCACCTCCCTGGCTCTGCCGTTTACTGTGCCCTTGGGAGCTCTGGTGGCATAGTGGGTAAGGCATTTGGCTGCTAACCAGAAGATCAATGGCTCAAACTCACCAGCTGCTCCATGGGAGGAAGATAAGGCAATCTACTTCCGTAAAGATATACAGCCTCAGAAACCCAATGGGGTCACTGAGTTGGAATTGACTTGATGGGTTTTGGGGAAGTTACTTAACTTCTCTAAGCCTTTCATTGTCCTGTAAATGAGGAATAATGATGGTATCTACCTCATTAAATTTAGCCTTTAGCCTGGTACATAGTAAACATATATAATAACTAACTTTTTTTGAGCTATTACAATTACCAGATGCATAGTAATTGCATTATAACTACTTCACATGGCTAAATTTCTTTAACATTTCCAAAAACCTATGACAAGGTGCTACTACTATCCCTACTTTACAGAC
>NW_006921986.1:2464755-2465535 GCF_000298275.1 Orycteropus afer afer | reverse complement strand
ATCTGCAGAGAGAACCAGAGAACCAGCCTGGGCTTACGGCCCTCAGCTGAACCCTGGAAAAGGTGCCAATCTTGTTTTCTCTGCAATAGGCTGTTGTGAGAGAACGTCCTTTCTGTTCTTCCCTTTCTAAAGCTGCACTGGGACAACCAACACAAGGGAGTTTCAACATGCAAGGAGCCCTGGGAAGTTGGGCTACTGATCTCAGAAATGTATTTTCCCTTTCCAGGTGGAGATCTATAGCCAATATGGAAAGTTGAGGCATTGCCTAGCTCTTCTGCCCAGCACTGGCTTAGCTTTGAGCAAGTGAGTTTTAGTTAGAAGGAGAGGTGGGAAGGGATGCAGAGCAGCCTTGTAACAGAGGCAGGCCAGGGCTGACTGTCAAGTTTGCAGGCAGGTCTGGACCTCACAGGTCTGTACTTTTTAAATTCCAAATCCAATTTTTAGTCCCTTTTCATCCTAAGCTATTATTACCTTTATAAAGCATTTTATATAGCATTTATAAAGCACTTCTTAGCTTCTCTTAGAATTCTGATCAGAAAATAACTCATAAAGCTTCTGTGGGATATGTTGGATGTATTTTTAATTAGGTGAGCAAACAAAATACTTTCCACTATGTTCTTGCCAGCTTACTAATTAACTTAAAGTGTATGTTCTACAAGAACAAAAACCCTCTCCTGTTCTTCATTGCCTCCTAACACCTAACACATATTCCATATTCAATAAAAATGAAATGATTGTCAAAGAATAAACTTGTTGCTGTCAAGTAGGTTCCAACTCATA
>NW_006921986.1:2431455-2438140 GCF_000298275.1 Orycteropus afer afer | reverse complement strand
GGATCGGGCAGTGTTTCGTTCTGCTGTGCATGGGGTCTCTATGAGTCGGAAACGACTCGACGGCACTTAACAACAACAACAACAAATAAAGAAGACAGAAATCCTCACAACTGGACCAATAGGCAGCATCAAGATAAATGAAGAAAAGATTGAGGTCGTCAAAGAATTCACTTTGCTTGGTTCTACAATTGATGCCAATGGAAGCAGCAGTCAGGACATTAGACGATGTGTAGCACTGGGCAGGTTGGTTGTGAAGAAACTCTTTCAAGTGCTGAGGAGCAAGGATATCTCCTTGAGGGCTAAGGTGTGCCTGACACAGGTCATGATATTTCCAATCACTTGATATGGATGTGAGAGCTGGACAATGAATAAGGAAGATCGAAGAGTTAATGCTTTTGAGTTGTGGTGCTGGTGAAGAATGCTGAAGGTACCATGGACTGACTGCTAAAAGAACTAATAGATCTGTCCTGGAGGAAGTGCAGCCGAGATTCTCCTTGGAAGCGAAGATGGCCAGACTTCATATTGCTTACTTTGGTCATGTTGTCAGAGGGGACCATTCCCTGGAGAAGGATGTCATGTTTGGTAAGGTGGAGGGTCGACAAAAGAGGCGAAGGCCTTCAATGAGATGGATTGTGGCTGCGGCGATGGGCTCAAGTATAGCAAGGATCATGGAGCTGGCGCAGGATCGGGCAGTGTTTCGTTCTGCTGTGTGTGGGGTGGCTATGAATTGGAAATGACTCAACAGCACCTAAGAACAACAGGAGAGGAGGTACATGGCCTTTTTCCCAAAAATTTTGTTGTTTTTGTTGTTATGTGGTGTCGAGTCGTCCCCAACTCATAGTGACCCCTCCTTGGGTTTCTGAGGCAGTATCACTAGGGAAGTAGATTCCCCAACCTTCCTTCCGAGGAGTGGCTGGTGGGTTTGAACTGCCAACCTTTTGGTTAGCAGTCAAGTGCCTTAGGCTCTATCCCACCAGACCTCCCATTCCCATAGGAGTAAGGATGTGTAAGTTAAAAGGAAGAATTTATTAATTTACAATGAGAAGTGACTGTCACAGTCATTGGAATGCTCAACATACAAATGCTTTGATGCTTTTGCCCAGTTGGCAGAGCCTCATGGGACGCTAAGTCCTCACCAGAAACCAGTGCCAAGTGCAGAATCTGAAAGTGAGCTGAATCTTTCAAAGCATCAAGCAAACCTGTCTGCTGTGAGTCTTGGATTTGCCCGGGCCTGCTTTACAAAGCTTACTCTCCCCAGGTCAGCGTTTACAGACAGGCCGCTGCCAAGCAGTGTAACTCACCTTTTAGCTTCTGGATTGATCTACTCAGCCTAAAGGCAAGCAAATTCTTTCCTTAAGGTCTTTATATTTTCTACACAGTTTCCTAGCCTAGGGCCTATTCTTTCTCTTTAAATGACTTGCTAAGCCTTGTGGGTTGATCTTGTATTTCCATAAATCAGTGCCCTTCAAATTATCTTTATTGATCTAATTGCAATAAAAACTGAAAGATGCTTACTTTCGACCTATGTGTTTAGTGTCCTCCAGACTAGGAACCCACAGCTTTGGAGTAGTACTGTTATAGATAAATACCAGCAATTAGAAGTTAAGACTTTCAGATGAAAGACAAATCCAGACTTTGACAGAGAGAAGCTTTCTTCAGAAAGAAAAGGGGGAAAGGGAAAGGGAGAGGTGTAACAGTGGGGGAGGGAACTGCTGCAAGAGGACGAGCACTCAGACCAGATCTGCAAGCCTTGCAGAGAGGGAAAACACGCTTTTCTGTTACAGAGATGAAGGAGCCCAGTGGCACAGTGGTTAAACACTAGGCTGATACCCAAAAAGCCAGTGGTTTGAACCCACTAGCTGCTCCGCAGGAGAAAGATGTGGCATTCTGCTTCAGTAAAGATTATACCCTTGCAAAGTCAATCACCCTCATGGAACGAGTTGTTGGACCTGTGGGCTTGGGAATCATGGTCACTGGGGACATGAAACTCAAATGGCATAACATACTACAAAAACATTATTCTACTTCCTACTTGTGTGAGTAATGACTGGGGTCTTAAAGCTTGCAAATGGCCTTCTAGATGCAGCAAATGGCCTCTCCTCATCTCGAGCAAAGAAGAATAAAGAAAACCAAAGACACTTGGAAACAATTAGTCTAAGGGATTTGTGGACCACACAAACCTCAGTCTATAGGACCATGATTCCAGAAGAACTAGATGGTACCCGGCTACTGTTGTCAACCACTCAGAAAGGAATCAGTGCAGGAGATCCTCAATAGAGTGAAAGAATAATGTGGATCAAAGCTCAAAATCATAAAAAAACCAGGCTGGCTGGTCTGATAGAGCCTGATGAAACCCCCATGACTATGGCTTCTAGTTACCCTTCAGGCTTGGAATTGAACTCATTCCCATAGCTTCCAGCCAAACAAGAGACAGGTACCCAGGGTAAACATTTACACCAGGTAGATACAATCCTTAGAACAATCAGTCATGGGAGAACAAAAGGACAGTATTTGCACAGGGAGAAAGTTCAGGGGGCAGGCACACATAGGAAAGGACATATGGAAGAGGTAACTCCAGGGAGGAAGTGGGAAGGGAACTGTTACATTGTGGGGATTGCAGTCAATGCCATAAAACAAAATGGGTATCAACTGCTGTATGGAAAACGAATTTGCTCTGTAAACTTTCACCCAAATCACAATCAAAATTAAAAAAAAAAAAAAAGATTATAGCCTTGGAAACCCTATTGGGCATTTCTACTGGTCTGTAGGGTAGCTGTGAGTTGGAATCCACTCCATGGCAACCAGAACAGTTTGTAGAGATTGAGAATAAACAAGTCCCCTTCAAAAAACAAACAAGAAACCCAGGTGTAGGTAAATGGAATGAAAGGAACATATAATCTGATATGCACCAGAGTACTTTCTCCTTAGGCCAGCCTATTCTCCAGGAGTGGCCCTTAAAGAGGGGCAGTATGTTGGCTCAAGCTGAGTATGAGCTGAGATTGAGGTACCTGCTGTGAGGAGAGACACTTAACCAAAGCTTGGTTAACAGCATTTTCTTTCTAATTGATTAGTGGAGACAAGGAATGCAATTACTCATTTATACAGCAAGGAACCATTAAGCAATTGGCTACTAACTAAAGGTCTGCAGTTCAAACTCACCCAGAGAGGAAAAGGGAAAGGTCAGAGTCATGAAAACTGGATGGAGCACAGCTCTACTCTGCAACGTCTGGGGTCATCATGAGTCGGAACTGACTCGATGGCAACTGATCTGGTTTTGGATTTCGGTGCCTGGCCTTGTCACAGGTAAACCAGGGGGCATCTGTGAGTTTTATGTAAGTCATATGGGAAGGGGGGTTATTTTCAGTAGGCCATTTTCATGAACATCAAAGATGGGGGATTTCTTTAACCATCACCATTTCCAATAGCACAGGGTTCAAGTAAAAGTCAGCATTATCAAGACCAAAGTGAGAGACCATTTCACATCAACCAGAATGGCTGAAATTCAGAAGACTGACAATACCAAATATTTGTGAGCCTGTAAAGCACCAGGGACTCTCATATATACTACTGGTAGGGCTAGAAATTGCTACAAGTGCTTTGGAAAATTCTTGATGACATCTATTAAAGCTAAATATAAGCATCCCATGATCCAGTAATTCTACTTCTGGGAAAAAAGTAATAAGAAATGACTGTTTATATTCACCACACACACATGCACACACACACACACACACACGCACATACAAAAATGTTTATAATAGGTTTATTCATAATAGCCCTTAAATGGAAGTAACTCAAATGTCCACCAACAGTAGAATGGATAGATAAATTATAGTATAATCACAAAATGGGATACTAAGCAGTAACAAAAAAGAATAAACTAAGGAGCTCTGGTGGCACAGTGCCTAAGGCATTTGACTGCTAACCAGAAAGTTGGTGGTTCAAACCCACAGCCACTCCACGGAAGAAAGACTGGGCAATCTATAATGATTTACCACTTCGCAAAACCAAGGGGGGTCACTAAGAGTGGGAATCTACTCAATGGCAGTGAGAGTTTGGTATACACAATAAGCAGCCCTGATAGTGCAATGGTGAAGGACTTGGCTGCCAACCAAAAGATTGGCGATTTGAAGCCATTCAGTGACTCTGTAGGACGAAGACCTGGTAATCTGCTTCCATAAAGATTACAGCCAAGAAAACCCTATGGGGAGGTTCTACTCTGTCACATGGGGTCACTACAAGTCAGAATCAACTCAACAGCATCCAACAACACAACATACACAATAACAGATGGCTGGGTGATGCAAACTGTACGGTGCTGAATTATAAGCCCAAAGTTGGCAGTTCTAACTCACTCATGGTACCTTGGAAGACAGGCCTGGCAGTCGGCTTCCAAAAGCTCACAGCCATGACAACCCTGTGGAAGACAATTTGACTCTACAACACAAGGGACCCCCACGCACTCAACTCGATGTCAACTGGTTTGGTGTTTTTATTTTGTTCACAATAACATGAGTGAAGCACATAGACACAATGTTCAACGAAAGAAGCTAGACTCAGAAGAATATAAGCTGTATGTCTCCACTCATATAAAGTCAAAAACAGGCAGAACTAATGTATGGTCAGAGAGGCTACATTTCTAAATTCCAAGTTTCAGAGATCATTTCTCTGTAGTTCCCAAGTACTGACTCACTAACTATAAAAATACTCTTGAAGCAATTGATTTTTTATTTTTTCATTTCGTTGTAGTGTCTGTCTCCAGTCAGTAAAATGAGGCTCCATTTGGAGAATGACTTGGTCTGCCTTGTCCACTGCTATAGCACCCACGCCAAGGACAGAACCTGGCCTGTAGTTGGTGCATGATAGTTATCTATTGTCTTGAGCAAAGGGTTCATTACTTAAACACAAACTGGGCTCTTATGCTCAGTGCTTGGGAGATACAGAGATGTGTGGCATGGTCTATGCTCGCTCGTTTACAGTCTACATTGGAGAAATGACACATATGCAAACCACTGTCAATCTAAATTAGCGTGAGGTGGGTGCCATGAAAGAGCTAAACATTAGTTTCATGACTCAGAGGGGAAAGAAACAGCTTCTGGCTTCGTGGAGTGAGTGGTATTTGTGCGGAGTCTTCATAAATGAGCACAATTTGGATGAGAGGAGATGGACAGGAAAAGAATTTTAAAGGCAAGGCAAGAATGTCAACAGATTCCTAATCTTAGCCTACAAATCTGAGCTCCTGTAGGGGTCCAGCCAAGGGCTTAGCATACACATGGGCTTGGATGTGTAGACTAAAGCAGTACACTGATTCTGAGTTTCATTTTTGTCTGAGATTGTTTTAAAACTATGGGTATGTACACCGGAAATATGGTAAGATAAGTAACGAGATTGCAGTTGCTCAGCTAGTTTGTGAGCCATCTCACCTGGCAACTACTAATGTAAACAGGGTGTGGTATGTGGTGTTTTCTATCAGTCAGGATGCCTGGGTCCAACTGCGAACCCTATTACCAACCAGCTGGTGTGTTTTGGTAACTTTACATAATTTCCCTAAAGCAATTTCCTCTTCTGTAAAATGGAGATAGTACCTTTCCTGAAGGGTTTTTAAAAGGATAGAATGAGATGATAAGCATAAAATATCTGACTTTATATATAGCCACTCCTCGGAAGGAAGATGGGGCAATCTACTTCCGTAGTGATACTGCTTCGGAAACCC
The DNA here is from genome assembly GCF_000298275.1 of Orycteropus afer afer. Taxonomy (NCBI): domain Eukaryota; kingdom Metazoa; phylum Chordata; class Mammalia; order Tubulidentata; family Orycteropodidae; genus Orycteropus; species Orycteropus afer. The sequence goes on along the minus strand of NW_006921986.1, from coordinate 2,432,427 downwards.
AAGGAGGGGTCGCTATGAGTCGGGTTCGACTCGACGGCACATAACAACAACAACAACATATATATGTGTATTTCCTAAAGTGTTTGAAATGATTAAAGATTGATTCATTATTTATTTTATAATTTATTTTATTGTTGTTGTTGTTAGACTAAGAAGTTCTGGTGGTGTAGTAGGTATGGCATCTGGATGTGAACCAGAAAGTCAGTGGTTCAAACCCACCAGGCACTCTGTGGGAAGAAGATAAAGCAATCTACTTCCATAAAGATTTACAGCCTTGGAAACCCAATGAGGGTCGCTATGAGTCGGAACCAACTCGATGGCAGTGGGTTTGGTTTGGCTTTGCTGTCAGTTTGATCCTATATAGATAGACCTTAAAAGAGTGCAATGCTCAAGGCAGGCATTCTTTCTTAGTTAAGCTGAACTATTTGTTTTTAGGAAGACTTTAGGGGATATTGTTTATTTAAGTTTAAAGATGATCTCAGAGCTATAGTTTTGGATGTTTGCAACTGTTGTTTCTTCTCCTATTGAGTTGTGCCACATCAGCAAATGGAGGTCCCGAAAGCTTTACTCCATCCATATCATTAAGATCAGCTCTACTCTGAGAAGGCAGTGCTTCCCCAGTGGTATTTTGAATGCCTTCTGACCTGAGGGGCTCATCTTCTGGCACTATATCAGACAATGTTTCAGGGCTATTCATAAAATTTTGCAGTAATATATCAGGCAGTGTTTCACTACTATTCATAAGGTTTTCATTGGCCAATTCTTTGAGAAGTAGTGGCTCCGTCCTTCTTCTGAGTCTGTCTTAGTCTGGAAGCTCCACTGAAACCTGTCTCCCATGGGTGACCCTACTGGTATTTGTAATACTGATGGCATAGGCGCTCTGGTGGCATAGTGCCTAAGGCATTTGACTGCTAACCAGAAGGCTGGCGGTTCAAACCCACCAGCCACTCCTCAGAAGGAAGATTGGGCAAT
>NW_006921986.1:2418775-2424215 GCF_000298275.1 Orycteropus afer afer | reverse complement strand
CAATGACATGAGACAAAGTATATGTGAACTGCTGTATGGAAAGTGAATTTGCTCTGTAAATCTTCACCCAAATCACAATAAAAAGAAAAAAAAAATGTAAAACAACAACCAGTGAGAGAATGATAAAGCATTAATAGGCTAGCAGAGCTAGATCCTAGTGCCAACTATTGGTTGGAGGGGTGTTGAGATTTTACGGGAAGAGAATTAGAATTTAACCCTGCAGCTATCTGCTAGCACAAGGGTCAGCAAACTACGGCCTGCTGGCTAAATCCAGTCTGCTGCCTGTTTTGATATGGTCTGCAAAAGAACGGTTTTCATATTTTTAAAGGGTTGAGAAGACCAAATGGAAAATAATATTTCATGGTATGTGAAAATTATATGAAGTCTAAATTTTGGTGTCCATAAATAAAGTTTTATTGGAACACAGACACACCCATTCATTTATATATTGTCTACCACTGCTTCTGTGCTATAGTAGCATAGTTGAATTGTTGTGACAGAGATAGTGTGGCTCTCAAAGCCTAAAATATTTATCATCTAGTCTTTCACAGAAAAAGTTTGTCAACCCCTATTCTAGCTCGGCTTTGACAATTTAAAATGAGAAACTGAGGTCTCCTATGTAGGGGCTTTGCCATAAAGATAATGTTTTCAGTACTACCTGTTGCCATCAAGTGGATTCCGACTTGTGTAGACCCTGTGTGTGTTATAGTAGAACTGGGGTCCATAGAGACTTCAGTGGCTGATTTTTTGGAAGTATATTGCTAGGTTCTTTTTCTGAGGCACCTCTTGGTTAGTAGTCGAGTGTGTTAACTGTTTACACCACCCAGGAATTCCTCTGCAGACCTAAGGTTTGCATTCAAAGCGAGGATTTGTTGTCTTTCCTTGGTTAGAGCTCCATAGCAGCATGTGATTGTCTTAACACTAACTGTTATATTTCTAGTTGTCTACTTCCTTTATTAGATTATAAACTCCATGAGGGCAGGGCTGCGACTACCTTATTCACTTCAGTATCTACCTCAGTATCCTGATGTTCAGTACGTACTTGTTATTCAACATATATTTGTTTCTAACATTAATTTTTTTCTTAGAACAGTATAGTTAAATCAATATGTAATAGCTTGACATAATACAAAATCAGAATTGCTCTCAAAGTTATACAGGGAAAAGTGAGTACCCCTCTAATCCAATCCTTCAACCACCAAGTTCCTCCTCCCAAAGGCAGATTACCAAAAAACCAAACTCACTGCCATGGAGTCGTGGATCCGACTCATCACGACCCCTCCATGGGTTTCCGAGGCTGTGTCACCACAGAAGTAGATTGCCCAATCTTCCTTCCAAGGAGTGCCTGGTGGGTTTGAACTGCCTGCCTTCTGGTTAGCAGTCAAATGCCTTAGGCACTACGCCACCAGAGCTCCTAAAGGCAGATACTTCTCCTGGTTTTATGTGTCTCTTTCTGGAAGAATACTACACAGAAATCAGCATACATAAATTCTTTAATAGCATCTTGTACACACTATTCTGTACCTTTCATTTTCACTTAGAGCATAGTTTAAAGCTTGTTACATACCAACAGAGGAACCACCCTACAAACCTGGAAACATAGGAAATACATTTAAAAATATCTTATTGGTATACAATATATGATAAGATAGGAGACCCTGTATGGTGCAAACAATTAAGTATTTGACTACTAACCAAATGGTTGGCAGTTCAAACCAACCCACGGGGCCTCGGAAGACAGGCCTGGCACTGTTTCTGAAAGGTCACAGCCTTGAAAACCCTATGGAGCACTTCTACTCTGCACACATCGCACCACCATGAGTCAGAATCCATTCAACAGCACCTAACAACAATTAACTCAAATCCACCAAAACGGCCTCAAAAGCAATGCCTGGCGATCTGTTTTGTAAAGGTCACATCCTTGAAAACCCCCTATTGGGCCTGTAGTGCCACTCTAACAGGAATATCACAAATGGACGGCCTTGACAAATGGTATTATTCTCCTACAGTTTAGGAGGCTAGAAGTCTGAGTCCAAAGTGCTGGCTGTAGGAACTACGTAACGCCCCTTGATCTTGGGCTTCAAGTCTGCCTCTTGCTCCCAGGCCACTGAAGCTTGAGGAATCTCTTAGCTCAGACAGCTGCTGGCTGCTGAGGCTGACAAACCCAAGGTCAACAAGTAAAATGGCACAGTCCCAAAATTATCAAGCAACATGGCAGGCCACTAATTCAAGTCCAGAAACAGTCTCAAGATTGGCAGACAACATGGCAGTCCACTGAGATGAAGACTCAGCCAAATGCAGGATCCAGACGTACCAGAAAGCTCAAGACCTTTCTCAAATTGTCTTCTTATACACAGGAAGCAGATCACATCCCTAAGGCAGCTATTCAGCTGCTCACAGTAGATTCCACCATAGAGCTGATTACCAGTCTCATCATGGGGAATAACTACAACCAACTACCTAGCAACTCAAAACCAGGCCCACCCAAGTGGACACATAATCTTAACCATGACTCCAAACCATGACACCTATGGAGTGCAATTCTACTTTGCACATACGGTGTCTGCATAAGTTGGAATTGACTCAACAGCAACTAGTCTTTTGGTATGTGATAAAATCATATATCCTTGTATTGGGATAAGCATCTTGTATGCCCTCAACATTCCCTCTATGGCTTCCTTTCTCTCTTGGTCAAATGGCTAGAATAACACTTATGCTGTCATGTTGGTTGCATGGATGGTGATAACACAAGCACGTTGCCTTGCCTGTCCTTAGAAGAGGAAAGATACTCATAAAATGCTCTCTTCTTCTCTTGGTTGGTGCTCTTCCTATGCCTCATTGCCCTTCCATTTTTGGACTACGCCACACTATAAGACATAGGTCCTGGCTTACTGTGCATTGCTAAGAAGCCAGAGGACATAGTTTGGAAGTGCAAGGGCATTCCCTTCTGATAGGATGAACCTCAAGCAATTGGAAACAAGAGGCAGGAGGAAACAAACAGATAAATTCTGTTTCCACCCTTCCCCAGGCTGCACTGTGGTTCCTACTTGTAGCCCTTTTTGCAAAGTGAAACATCGTGTTTCTTTATAACTCAGTATAACCAGCATGGTAACACATTGCATTGCATTCCACTTTCTCTTGACTCACTTCTCTTTTGCTTCACCCTCACCACCCTGGGCTTGTACCTCCTAAGTAATTTGTTAGCTTTGCTTTCTGTTGTTGTTGTTAGGTTGCCATCACCATCGAGTTGGCTCCAACTTAGCAACCCTATGTACAACAGAACAAAACACTGCCTGGTCCTGTGTCATTCTCAAAATCCTTGCTATGCTTGAGCCCATCAGCCACTGTGTCAATCCATCTCCTTGAGGATCTTCCCCCTTTTCACTGACCCTCCACTTTACCCAGCATGATATTCTTCTCTAGGAACTGGTCCCTTCTGGCAACATGACCAAAGTAGGTGTTACAAAGTCTGGCCACTTCTAAGGAGCATTCTGGGTGCACTTTCTGGACATATTTGTCTATTCACTTTCTAGAGGAACTGACTTAGGACACTATAGATCTGTCTCATTCTTTTCTACTAGCTGTATAGTTTTTCATGTACATATATTAAAAATTTATTTGACCTCTTTTCCATTGGTGGACATTCAGGTCACCTCCAATCTTTTGCAGGCATGAATATTTAAAACATTAACTGATTTGAGGTCTCTGTACTTTAATCTGAAGGAGCCCTGATGGTGCAGTGTTAAGCTCATGGTTGGTAACCAAAAGTTTGGCGATTTGAAACCGGCAGCTACTCCATGGGAAAAAAGTGTGGCAGTCTGCTTCCATAAGATTTACCACCTTGAAAACCCTTTGGGGAAGTTTTACGCCAGTATAGTTGTCCAATATAGTGCCAGATGATGAGCCCATCAGGTCTGAAGGCACTCAAAATTTGACTGGGGAAGAGCTGACTCCTCAGAGTAGAGATGACCTTAACAATATGGATAGAGTAAAGCTTTCAGGACCTCCATTGGCTGATGTGGCACAACTAAAAATGAGTAGAAACAGATGAAAACATCCATTAATAATTGAAACATGGAATGTACAAAGTATGAATCCAGGAAAATTGGAAGTTGTAAAAATGAAATAGAACACATAAAGATTGATATCTTAGGCATTAGTGAGCTGAAATGGACTGGTTTTGCCATTTTGAATCAGACAACCATATGATCTACTATGCCAGAAATGACAAATTGAAGAGGAATGGTATGGTATTCATTGTCACAAAGAATGTTTCAAGATCTTTCATGAAGTACAGTGCTGTCAGTAATAGGATAATATCCATATACCTACAAGACTAGTTAATACTACTATTGTTCAAATTTAAGCACCAACCACCAAAGCCAAAGATAAGGAAATTGAAGATTTCTACCAATTTCTGTGTTCTGAAATTGATAAAACACACAATCAAGATGTGTTGATTATCACTGGAGACTGAAATGCAAAAGTGTTGACCATCACCCGCTCAAAGAAGTGTTACTGGTAATTGGAAACTATGGCCTTGGAGATAGAAATGATGCTGGAGATCTCATGATATACTTTTGAAAGACCAACAACTTATTCATTGCAAATACCTTTTTGCAACAACATAAATGAAACTTCACCAGATGAAGTCAAATGTGGACTTCACCAGATGGAAAACACAGGAATCAGATTAACTACATCTATAGCAAGAGACAATGGAGAAGTTCAATATCTTCAGCCAAAACAAGGTTAGGAGCTGATTGTGGAATGGACCATTAACTGCTTATATGCACATTCAAGTTGAAATTGAAGACAATTAAAATATGTCAATGAGAGCCAAAATATGACCTTGATAATATCCCTCCTGAATTTAGAGATCATTTAAAGAATAGATTTGATTAATTGAACACCAATGACCGAAAACCAGAGGAATTGTGGGATGACATCAAAAATATCATCCATGAAGAAAGCAAGAGATCATTAAAAAACAAGAAAGGAAGAAAAGACCAAAATGGATGACAGAAGAGACTCTGAAACTTGCCCTCAAGCAAAGAGTAGTTAAAGCAAATGGAAGAAAAGACAAGATAAGAGCTGAACAGAAGATTTCAAAGAGCAGCTCGAGTGGACAAAGCTAATTACTTTACTGGAATGTGCAAAGACCTGGAGTTAGAAAACCAAAAGAGAAGAACACACTCAGCATTTCTCAAGTGGAAAAAACTGAAGAAAAATATTAAGCCTTGAGTTGCAATATTGAAAGTTTCCATGGGCAAAATATCGAATGATACAGGAAGCATCAAAAGATAGATGGAATACACAGAGTCACTGTATCAAAAAGAACTGGTTGATGTTCATCTATTTCAGGAGGTGGCATATGATCAAGAACCAATGGTATTGAAGGAAGAAGCTGAAGCTACAGTGAAGGAATTGACAAAGAACA
>NW_006921986.1:2413966-2418675 GCF_000298275.1 Orycteropus afer afer | reverse complement strand
GTGCCTAAGGCATTTGACTGCTAACCAGAAGGCTGGCGGTTCAAACCCACCAGCCACTCCTCAGAAGGAAGATTGGGCAATCTACTTCTGTAGTGATATTGCCTCGGAAACCCAAGACGGGGTCGCTATGAGTTGGATCCAACTCCAGGGTGGTGCGGTTTTGTTTTTTTTTTTCAATAGTCTTTATCAACCATCCACCAGCCCCACTGGCTTTTCTCTGCTGTGTCAGTTCTTATGATACTTTGTCATCAGGAATAGCTGGAATCAGAATGTATGATGGAAAAACTGGAGTGGTATTCAGGACTTAACTGTAGATGGGACTTAAAGATTAGGAAGGTCTTAACTTTGGCTTTGCTGTTAGCTGTTAGTTGCCAAGGAGTTAGCTCTGATTCATGGCAAACTTACAACAGCACAAAATGTTGCCTAGCCCTGCACCGTCTTCATGACTGTCAAAAGCTTTGAGTCTAGTCAGATAATATTCTGGTTGCCCACCTCTAAGTTCATTCTCACCTTGTTCCTTACTAATTGAAATACCAGTCATCTCCATATACTCATATTTCCTGTTACTATGAAGAATGCCTGTGTCCCTTGCTGAGGCCGGTCCCACCACTTGTCCCCTGTCCCCCAGCCCTTCTCACCTACCCAAGATATGTGGCTGCCTGGGGAATAACAAATATAGTTCTGTGCCTCTTTGCAGAGAGGAGAGTCGATATTACTAAATTTTGGCCAATGAGCTATAAGCATGCAACTATTAGGAAACTTCCTTAAAAGACAGCTGGTACTCTCTTTGCCCCTTTTTTTCCCCTATCCTGCTGTCTAGAAAGAGGCTATGACTGGTGACACTCTATTGCCATCTTGGGCCATGATGTTGAGGAAGCCACACCCTAGGAAAGATAGAATGATAAACAGAAAGTTGCCTTCTGTAGGATCCCTAGCAAGCTGGTAGAACCACTATCCCAGTCTGCACTTTCTTTACATGTAAGAAAAAATGAAATTCTAGCTTATTTAAGCTTTTATTCTTTTGAGTTTTCTGACACACATAACTCAACTGAAACTAAACAAAATATGTAAAGTCTTGAAAGAGATCTAGCTTTAATATCACCAGTGGCAAGGACAGAAAACACAAAAAGTTCAACAATTGACCACTAATTAAAAAGTTAGCATTCTAATCCAACCACAAGGGCCACTGAAGAAAGGCCTGTGATGTGCTTCTGAAGGGATGGTGTCCTGTAAGTGGTGAGGTTGGCCTTAGCTAGGAACATGGGTGTGCTTTGCTACAACAGGAGAGAAAGTGGAGCACATGGCCATGGAAACCCTATGGAGTGCAGCTCTATCCTGCAACACATGAAGTCCCCATGAGTCAGAAGTGATGCAATGGTAATTAGCTTGTTTTTGTTTTTGGTTAAGGAAAGATCATGTCGGTTGTACCATTGCCATCCCCTTCTTGATCTTATCATCTCATTGTTTTCCCACCTCCTCACAGCCTGGCAACACCAACTTACCTGTTACAGGCCTATTCTGGGGATCTTAAAAACAATAAAGAATTAATGATTGTTTTTCATTTCCATCTTCCCTGCAAAGCTGTAAATTGGTGTTAACAAAGTCTGGTTAATGGACCACCTGCGTCAGACTCTCCTGGGGGGAATTCTTAGAACCAGAATCCTTTGCCTGAACTCTGACTTATCACACCAGGATCTCCCTCCTGGGGCCCAGGGATCCACACGTTTAGCAAGTTCTCCATATAATTCTTATGCCCAATCAAGTTTGAAGGCTACTCATGAAATCTCCCTCTGTGTGCCCCTCATTTTTTTCTTACATCTGTATTTATATTCTCCAGTGCTTTGTCCTTAGTGTGCCATAAATGTGCACGTGAATGAATAAATCTTATGGTTGAACTCATGAATTTTCATTTGTAAATTTTTTGGCATATACACTGTCTTGATCGATTCCTATATCAATTTTCTGAGGTAGCAGGGCAAAAATTATTGTTCTTATTTCACAGAGACTGAAACAGATCCAAGATGTAAGTGGTCTTTTTTAGTTAGAGCTTATAAAGGCTAGGAAGTCTCTGAGTGGTACAAACAGTTAACAGGCTTGGCTGCTAATCAAAAGGTTAGTGGTTTGAGCCCACCCAGAGGCAGTTTGGAAGAAAGTCCTGCTGATCTAGTTCTAAACAATCAGCTATTAAACTCTGATGGAGCACAGTTCTACTCTGACGTACATATGGGATGGTCATGAATTGGGATTGACTTGATGGCAACTAGTTAAAGAGCTAAGCTTTAAATCCAGATCTTCACACTCAGAGGTCAAGGCACTTTCCCTACACCTGGTAACCACACGATCTAGAATATGTATTCCTCTGAAGATATAAAAATGTTTATTATAAGTATCTCATTCATCTTCATATTACAAATATACTTTCTGAATGCATTCATAATCAACCACCAAAACAACATAGCAAACAATGCATTATCTTTGCAATTCTCAGATCAAGTGAGAATCCTACCATTGATATCATATAGAGACAAGACCTAGAAACTTGCAGGGTGAAATACAACGCTGTAGCTCAGGCCAACACAAACTCAACGAATTTCCCCTACTAATACAATATCACATATTGTATTAGATACTGGGGACACAAAGATAAAAGAGTACATTACCTACCATTAACCAAACCAAACCAAACCCACTGCCGTCAAGTCGGATCCGATTCATAGAGGCCCCTCCTTGGGTTTATGAGGTGGTATCACTACAGAAGTAGATTGCCCAACCTTTCTTTCAAGGTGTGGCTGGTGGAACTGGAACTGCCAGCCTTCCGGTTAGCAGTCAAATGCCTTAGGCACTATGCTATCAGAGCTCCTACTACTAAGGTATGGAAAATTTTGGATTTGTTCCAGAAAAGAGTCGTAGCTTAGGTGGAAAGCTAGGGCTGTGACTAATATGTCAGAATCCTCAAAAATGGGGGGATTTTAAAGATTTACTTGGAGGTTTTTGCAGTGTTGGCAAAACTAGTATATTTGTGTTACCCTGATGATAGGCTACACAACGCACTCTTTTAAGCATCAACTATACCCTCATAATAGAGATCATTATTAATGTGCGTCAAATGTATAATAAGCCTTGAAAACATATATCTACTTCAGAGACAGATGTTATCTAGAATACTGTTTTCAAATATTACTTTTTTGAGGCATTTCTAACAGCTGAACACCCTACTGCCAAAGAAACCACACAGGAAGTCACTGACAGATGGTAACAGCAGAAGCTCTAGGGAGTGCATAATAATATTCCATATGGCATATTGTGTGAGGCTCACAAAAGTGGCTCTAATGTCCAGAAATGAAATAATGTGCATACCCACAGGAATTAAATTTTCTTTTGTGACCTTTATGGCTGTGCAGGATTCCACACAAGGGAGCAAGAGCCTGTAATATAGAAGTCCAAAAAACCAAACTCACTGCCATCAAGTCGATTTCAGCTCATAGCATCCCTCATTGGGTTTCCAAGGCTGTAAATCTTTACAGAAGCTGACTGCCTCATTATTCTTCAGCTGGTGGGGTTGAACCACCAGCCTTTTGGGTAGCAGCCAAATGCCTTAACCTGTACACAAACAGAGCTCCTCAATACAAAGGTAGGGAGAACAAATACAAAGTCACATTAAAAGGAAATGTAAGGAGATCCAGCAAGATGGAGGACTAGGCAGAAAGACTGCACAGACCCTCTTCAACAAAGAAAAGGGAAACCAGTTAACACAGACACAGAAGATAATCCTGGACCCTTGAGCCTTGAAGGGAAGGATATAGAAGTGGACTAAACCCCAACTAGCAGAAAAATTTACGTGAAAATACCAAAAAAGGAGACAGACGGAGCTGCGGTCTGGCAGCGATCCTGAGTGATCCTGACAGCACAGACAGCTTGCAGATTCCTGAGTGGTGGTAGGCCTAAGAATTAACTTAAAAATCACCCTGCTAGCCAGGGACTGCATGGAGGACTGTGCATAGTGGCTGGGGAACAAACGGAGAAGATGAAGAGAAAGGTGGGCTGAGCTGTGGAATTTTGCCAGTCTGGAGGGGGCCGCCATTTTGAAGGTTTAAAAAGCGGCTTGACAATTTTGGATATTTAAAGAGACAGCACTCTCGCAGATGCCTGGGGCTTAAGAACACGTTCTGCTTTCCAGCAACACCAAGGACACTCGGGACCTGCAAGACTGACAAGGTATGACATTCCTCTTGTTACTCTTATACCCCACACCTGCTTTGTGAACGGAGGTGTGGCCATCCCCCACTCCCACCTACCTTCTGGACCCAAAGGAACTCCATCACAGTCTGTGTGCTCAGACAGAGCCTGGGTGCCTTGCCCTGTCCTCCACAGATTTCTTTTTCTCTTTTTAAAATTTTTTTCTTTTTCGCTTTCTTTTTTTTCTGGTGATTAGTTTGCTTGTATTTGTTTGTTTTAAAACAACTAATATTATTAATACTTTTGTCCTTTTTATTATTATTCTTAATCATCCTCTTCCCAAGTCCTACTTTTCAGCATTTTTTTCTTTTCCCTGTGCCTGGTTGAAATTTTTTTTTGTTTTTAAATTTAAGTGTTTTTTTTCCTTCTTTTCCCCCTTTTTTCTCATGGTTAACCCTGTTCCTTAATTTCCTTTTTGCATTTTTCCCATTTTTTTTTTCATTTATTATTCTCTTTTTCTACTTTTTTTTTTT
>NW_006921986.1:2395678-2405355 GCF_000298275.1 Orycteropus afer afer | reverse complement strand
ATTTCAGGAGGTGGCATATGATCAAGAACCAATGGTATTGAAGGAAGAAGCTGAAGCTACAGTGAAGGAATTGACAAAGAACAAGGCTCCAGTAATTGACGGAATATCCATTCAGATGTTTCAACAAACGGATCTCGTGGTGGAGGCACTCACTCGGTTATGCCAAGAGATTTGGAACATAGCTACCCAACCAACTGACTGGAAGACATCCATATTTGTATCCATTCCAAAGAAAGATGATCCCACAGAATGTGATAATGAAATTATCAAAAAATATCTTTTATATCACAAGCAAATAAAATCCTACTGAAGATAGTTCAAATATGGTTGCAGCAGTATATTGACAAAGAACTTCCAGAAATGCAAGCTGGATTCAGAAGAAGATGTGGAACAAAGGATATCATTATTGATGTTGGATGGATCTTACTGAACACTAAGAATTCCAGAAAGAGGCTTACTTGTGTTTTATTGACTGTGAAAAAATATATGATTATGTGGATTATAACAAATTATGGATAACACTGAGAAGAATGGGAATTCCAGGACACTTGATTATACTCATGAGGAACCTGTACATAGATCAGGAGGCTGTTGTTCAAACAGAACAAGGGGATACTGCATGATTCAAAATCAAAAGGGACTGCATCAAGGTTGTATTCTTTCACCATACTTATTCAATCTGTATACTGAGCAAATAATCTGAGAAGCTGGATTATATGAAGAAGAATGTCTCATCAGGATTGGAGGAAGACTCATTTACAACCTTCCATATTCAGATGACAACTTTGCTCGCTGAAAGTGAGGATGACTTGAAGCTCTTATTGAAGATGAAAGACTACAGTCTGCAGTATGGGTTACATCTCAATATAAGGAAAACAAAAATCCTCACAACTTGTCCAATAAACAGCTTCATGGTGGATGGAGAAGAGATTGAAGTTATCATGGATTTCATATTACTTAGTTCTACAATCAACACCAATAAAAGCAGCAGTCAAGACATCAGACAATGTATTGCATTGGGCAAATCTGCTGCAAAAGACCTCTTACAAGTGCTGAAGAGCAAAGATGTCTCCTTGAAGACTAAGGTGTGCCTGACACAAGCCATGGTATTTTCATCTGCCTCTTTTGCATATGAGAGCTGGACAATGAATAAGGAAGACCGAAGAAGAGTTTATTCTTTTGAGTTGTGCATTGGAGAAGAATGCTGAGGGTACCATGATCTGCTGAAAGGTCTAACAAATCTGTCCTGGAAGAAGCGCAGTTGGAAAGCTCCTTGGAGGTGAGAATGGCCAGACTTCGTCTCACCTACTTTGGTCGTGTTCTCAGAAAGAACCAATTCCTGGAGAAAGATATCATGCTTGGTAAAGTGGAAGGTCAACAAACAAGGGGAAGGCCTTCAATGAGATGGATAGACACAGTGGCTGCAACGAGGGACTCAGGTATAGCAAGGATCATGAGGCTGGCACAAGACTGGGCAGTGTTTCATTCTGCTGTGCAGAGGGTAGCTATGAGTCAGAGCAGACTCAACACCACATAACAACAAGAACATAGAGCCACTAAGGAGCTCTGGTGGTGTAGTTCCTAAAGCATTTGACTGCTAACCAGAAGGCTGGCAGTTCATACCCATCAGCCACTCCTTGGAAGGGAGATTGGACAATCTACTTCCAAAGAGGTACCGTTTTGGAAACCCAAGGAGGGTTTGTTATGAGTCAGATCTGATTCAGTGACTGTGAGTTTGGTTTGGTTTTTATAGGGCCACTAAGTGTTAAGAAGCAAAGATGTCACTTAGAAGACTAAAATATCCCTAGCCCAAGCCATGGTATTTTCAATTGCCTCATATGCATGTGAAAGGTGGACAATGAATAAGGAAGTCCTAAGAAGAGTTGATGTCTTTGAATTGTTGTGTTGGCAAAGAATACTGAAAATACCAGTGCCAGAAGAATGAACAAATATCTCCTAGAAGAATTACAGCCAGAATGTTCCTTAGAAGCAAGAATGGCCAGACTTTGTCTTACCTACATTGGTCATGTTGTCAGAAGGGATCACTCCTTGGAGAAGAATATCATGTGCAGTAAAATAGAGGGTCAATGAAGAAGGGAAAGACCCTCAACAAGATGGACTGACACATTGGCTACAGTGAGAGGCTGAAGCATAGTAAGGATTGTGAGGGTGCCACAGGGCTGGGCAGTGCTTTTCTCTGTTGTACATACTGTCACTGTGAGTCAGAGCTGACTGTATGGCACCTAACAACACATGGCCACTATGAGTTGGAATACACTCAACTGCAGTGGGTTTGGTTTTGGTTTTGATACTTTTATCTGAGGAGCCCTGGTGGCACGTTAGTTAAGCACTTGACTGGTAATTGAAAGGTTGACAGTTTGAACCCTCCAGCTGCTCCTCTTGGCAGTCTGCTTCTGTAAAGATTTACAGCCTTGGAAACCCTATGGGACAGTTCTACTCTGTCCTTTAGGGTTGCTTGGAGTCAGAATCAATTCCATGGCAGTGGGTTTTGTTTTGCTTTTCATAAGGATCAGGCATTTGATTTCCCATAAGGATTCATTTTCTGCTACTCTTTAAATTATATGAGTCAGCAACACTGAACTACTTATAATTCCCAGAACTCCCTTAAACCTCCCTGTGTTTGCACAGTCTGTCCTCTCTGCTTGGAATGACCTCCCACAGCCTGGGGCATCCATAGTCATCCTTCAAGCCAGTTTCTTGTGTCATAAACTATATCCCTAGGAGCCTTTCTGCAATGCGCTCCCAGCCTCTTCCAGGTAGGGGCTTTCCAAGGTGCCACAAATACAGAAATCACCTGACTGAGAGGGGGAAGAGACAGAGAGAGGCAGAGATCAGAAGAGAAGAAAACGGGACACAGAAAAACACCACCACACTTGAAGTCGCTCAAGCTAAGGAGTGCGAGGTTGACTGCGGGCAAGGATGCTGAAGAGAGAGCAAGAGTGAGACAGAGGGGGAAGAGACAGAGAGAGGGAAGGACAGACGGGGGAAGGGCAGAGAGAGGGAAGGTCAGAGAGGGGGAAGGCGTATCTGCTGATGAGTCGCAGCTATCAACGTCTATTCATCTTGAAGTAGGGGCAGGGCACAACTTAGAGATGGCCACTGGGTGCTCAAATTGGTGCTGGTGGGTGGCACAACCTAAAGATTGCCCTGGCACTCCTTACCCTTGCTATGCCCTTGGCACTAGGAAGGAATCCCTCAAATGGCATTTGAGAATAAAGAGCAGAAAGGAATCCCAAACAAGACCTTCAACCAGAACATGTAAGATCTTCAGAGAAAGAAAGAGAAAAAAAAAAAAAAAAAACAAAACTTTTTCTGCTATGGTCCCAGCAGCCTCAGCCAGAGGTGCTGCAAGACAGAGCTCATTGGAAACAGGAAGCTTGTGGCTTCCTAAGTTCTGCTTCTCCTTTTCTTTCTCCCTTCAGTCATTTCTTCATTCAGTCCTATATGCTTGCTTATTGCAGGTAGTTCATTTTCTACCCAATAGCCAGTCATCCAATTTAGCTCTAGTGGTGTAATGCCTAAGGCATTTGACTAGTAACTAGAAGGCTGGGGGTTCAAACCCACCAGCCACTCCTAGGAAGAAAGACTGGACAATCTACTTCTGTAGAGATACCTCCTCAGAAACCCAAAGAGGAGTTGCTATGAGTCAGAAACGACTTGACAGCAGTGAGTTTGGGTTTTTTCGTTTTGTTTTGTTTTTCTGGTAATAGACATACAAACAAACAAACAAACAAAAACCCAAGCTCACTGCCATCCAGTCGTTTCAGACTCATAGCAACTCCTCCTTGAGTTTCTGAGGCAGTATCTCTACAGAAGTAGATTGCCCAGTCTTCCTTCCAAGGAGTGGCTATTGGATTCCAGACTTCTGGTTGTCAAGTGCCTTAGGCACTATGCTACCAGAGCTCCTCATATTTGTGTAGTGCCCCAGAAAGTGGATAATAAACAATTCAAACTGTGCCCTTGCTTAAGGGTAATTAGCAGCCATGCTGCAGTGTGGTGGAGTTCCTTGTAGCCAATCTGCACCCAAGCAAGTGGCATCAGAGATGGGCGGGGGATTGGGCGTAGAGCAGCAATGAGGCTGCCACATCTGGAGCATGTGCTGGTCCCATGGTGGGCAGGGTCTCAAGGTGCCAGTCCAACATGAAGTTGAGCAGCATGACAGGGTACTGTCCCAGCCCCACAAGGCATCCAGGTAGCTGGTTAGACCCATCTCATCCAAGCAAGGGACAAGTGACCCCTATGCCCACAGCTCTCATGCCTGCCCCGCATCTGCATTGGGGGAGATTCAAAAGGCCCCAGCATGGTGGCCGGCCAGCCGGCATGGCCGCTTCAGTCCAAGGTGTACAGATCCTTACACTTCTTGGGCTGCCTTGGCGAGGGCTGTTTCCAGGGCAGAAAACGTGATTTCTTCCTGCATCAGAGAGAGCAGTTTGTAGAGCAGGGAAGGAATCTTGCCAGTAGAGGGGCTGCTTTAGAAACTCAAAGGTAGGCTGGTGAGGGTCTGCTGTCCACATCAACAGGCACCAAGAAGACGATGTAACATTAAATCTGTTGGGCAGAAAGAAGAAGAAATTGAAGTTAGCAACATGTAAAAAACATATTGGTATAGTGATCCTATGAAAAAAATGTGAGAGGGTTGCAGAGTATGCAAAAATGTATAACGCATGTATTAGTTGTACACAAATATGGGAATCATGTTTGGTCTAAACCATTGCAGTTGTCTCTTTCTGTTTTGGGTATTGGGCTAGAATGTGGTTATGTGGTCCTATTCTGGCCAAAGAGATGTAGGGAGAAGTTGATTGAGGAGATTTCTTCTTACATAAAATGATGGAAACTCAGAGGGAGAAAGTCCTTATGCACCACCCCTACCTCCTGGTTCTACCTTGGGAAGCTGTTATGAAACCAGATTACCCGAAGCTGCAGCAGCCATTTTGTGGCCATGAAACAAGGACAGCAAGAATGAGAAGCCGTAGGGCAAGGCAAGAGTCTGTGAACAAGTTGCAGAACAAATCCTGGAGTCATCTCAACTTTTTGTTAAGTAAAAATAAAAATAAAAATGGCCTTAGAGTTTAGCTGCCGCTAGCTGGTTTTGTTGCTTATTTCTGCCAAAAATGTTTCTAACTGCTATACTGCCTTCCTTATAGAACTTTCCATGCTATTTGTAAAAGATGGAAGGTCAAAAACATTAATACGATGAACTTTAAAAATTATTTTCCTTTTCTTTTCTCCATTTGTCTATTTTCTGTTATTTCGTATTCATTTGTTATATGGAAAAGAGAAAACTATGAAGACTTTCTACAAACCTCTAGAACTAATAATGTTGCTTTTCCTCTTTGCTTTCACATGTTCTGGTGGCATAGTGTGTAAGGCATTTGACTGCTGACCAGAAGGCTGTCGGTTCAAGACCACCAACCACTCCTAGGAAGGAGGGTTGGACAATTTACTTCCATAGTGATATTGCCTCAGAAACCCAAGGAGGGGTCGCTATGAATCGGATCCAACTCGATGGCAGGGTATTTGGTTTGGTTTGGTTTTTCAGTTTGTAATACCTTGTTCAAAACATTATTTCCTGAAATTAGCCAAGGTTTATTGGAATAGGAATCTTCTGAAAACTGATGATCCTCCTTTGTGGGGCTGAAAAGTCTCACATCTCAGCTTCTGTCTGTAAATGTGCTTAGCCATCTTTTCTTCCTCTGCACTCTCCTACTGCTCTTTTAAAATTTTGACTCCCATTGGACATTGAATTGCCACATGGCCAATTCCAGTTCTAAATCTGTAAGGCTTTTTGGCTCCAAGGTTAACAACTAACTACAGTTATCTGTGCCTCTTATCTCACGTTCTTAAGAAAAATTCTAATAAAGTGCTCACAAGGCAATTCATTGGCTCCCCATGGGTCAGGTGGCCAACCCTGGTCCAATCAGCTGTGGCTAGGCACATCATGTGATACAAAGAGGCTGCTTTAGCCTAACTTTTCAACAGGTCAGCAAAGAAAGGATTAATTTGCAGGACAAATATGGAAATAAGGCCTGTAATAGGTATCATTTAGTTGGTGTCATGGTAATAAAACATGAAGAGAGCTCCCATGCATTTACAAAACATCAGATGTCATAAACCTACAATTATATTTTGTACCCTGATCAGGGGGAAAAGGTAGTAAGGGGTGTGGCAAGCAGAATACTGTAATGACCTGCCAAAGATATCCATGGTCTAACTCTTAGAACTGTGAATATGTTACCTTACATGGCAAAGCAGAATTAGGCTAGCAGATAAAGTTAAATTTGCTAATCAACTAATCTTAAAATAGGAAGATTAGTTTGGATTATCTGGGTGAGCCCTATGTAATCATGAGAGTCCTTAAAAGTAGAAGAGGAAGATAGTCAAAGTGAAAGTGAAAGGCTACCAGCATTGCTGGCTTTAGAGATGGAAAGGGGCCACAAGCCAAGGAATGCAGGTGGCCTCTGGAAGCTGAAAAGAGCAAGAAAACAACTTTCCCTCTAGAGCCTCCACAAAGGAACACAGCCTTGCCAGTATCTTGTTTTAGCCCAGGGAGACTTAGTTTGGACTTCTGGCCTCTAGGACTATAAGATAATACATTTTGTTGTTTTAAGCCACTAAGTTTGTGCTAAGCCATTACAGCATCAATAGGGAAATAATTCAAGGGGTAAGATGCATACCAATTGTTTATGGGCCAGTGTGGTAGTGAAGTTGTGTGTCAAATTGTTTGGGCCTGGCTTTGAGTGGCTGGACAGCTGGATGTGGGTACTCCCTATGATGAGATTGGTAATCAACTCCATGGTGGAATCTACTGGAGCAGCTGAGAAGCTGCCTTAGGAATGCGGGCTGCTGCCAGTATATAAGGAGAATGTTGAAAAAGGTCTCTGAGCTTCCTGGCATACTTGGGAGCTCTGGTGGCATAGTGCTTAAGGCATTTGACTGCTATCAGGAAGTCTGGCAGTTCAAATCCACCAGCCATTCCTCAAAAGGAAGGTTGGGCAATCTGCTTGTGTAGTGACACTACCTCAGAAACTCAAGGAGGCGTTGCTGTAAGTCAAATCGACCTGACGTCAGAGAGTTTTCTTTTTTTTTTTCCAGACCCTGCATGTAGCTGAGTCTTCCTTCAGCAGCCTGCCATGCGGTCTGCCAATCTTAGGATTGTGTCTGAACTTAAACCAGTGACCTGCAGTGTTGTTCGATCATTTGGGGACTGTGCCATTTTATTTGTCAACCTTGGGTTTGTCACCTCAGCAGCCAGTAGCTGCCTGAGCTAAGAGATGCTTCTAGCTTCAGTGGGCCAGAAGCAAGAGGGAAAGTTGAAGTCCAAGGTCAAGGGGCTTTCACCCAGCCCCTAGAGCTGGCACTTTGAACTCGGACTTCCAGCCTCCAAAACTGTAAGAGAATAAATCTGTTTGTTCAAACCACTCATTTGTGGCATTTTCTGTTAGAGCAGCCCTGTTGTTGTTGTTGTTATGTGCCGTCGAGTTGGCCCCGACTCATAGCGACGCCTCCTTGGGTTTCCGAGGCAGTATCACTATGGAAGTAGGATTGCCCAACCTTCTTTCCGAGGAGTGGCTGGTGGGTTTGAACCGCCAGCCTTCTGGTTAGCAGTCAAGTGCTTTAGCCACTATGCTACCAGAGCCTGAGAGAACTAAAATAGCCAGGGTACATAGTCTCATTTAATTCACACAACAAAACTATGTGTTAGCATTATGACCCCTCTTTTGTCAAAGAGGAAATTTAGGCTAAGGGCGTGATCTGCCCAAGATTGCACAGCCAGTAAGCAGCAGACTGCCACCCATCTGCCAGTTTGTCATACTATGGTGGCTTAGGTATTGCAGTGATGCTAGAAGCTATGACCCCAATATTTCAAATACCAGCATGGTTATCCATGGTAGACAATTTCCAGTGAGGCTTTCTGACTAAGACAGACCAGGAAGAAAGGCCTGGCAAATTATTTATGAACATTAACCCAGGAAGCCCCTATGAATCACAAGAACATTGTTCAACTGCTTGCTTTGAATCCATCATCGGGAGGGATCAATCACTAGAGAAGAACATGTCTGGTGAAGTTGAGGGCCAGTGAGGGCGAGGGAGACCCTCAGTGAGATGGACTGGCACAGTAGCCACAACGATGGGTTTGAACACTGGAATTATTATGTGTTATGTGTGATCATGAGGATAGTGCAGGACCAGGCAGAGTTTCAATATGTTGTGTATAAATCGCCATGAATTGGAATCGACTCAATGGCAGCTAACGACAAGTAGTGGCAGAACAATTTGATTCCAGAGTCCGTGCTCTTTCCGGTAAACCGCAGCTGCCTCTTTGGAAGACAGTCTCTGGAGCAGTGGTTCTAACACTGCTCTGCATTGGAGTCACCCCTGATCTTTAAACTAGTCTGATGCCTGGTTCCCATGCCCAAACATTCTGATTTAATTGGTATGGAGAAAGACCTGGCCATCAGGATTTTAAAAGCTCCCCAGGCAATTCTAATGGGCAGAAAAGTTTGTCAGTCATCACTCTAGAGGAAAGTATATAGTGGCTGAATGTTAAATGGTGACAATACAATTACTTCTGACTCTTAAAATTGCTTCTTTTTCAGTAGTTCCCAGCTGGGCTGCTCAATAGAATCATCGGGAGAACTTTTGAAAAATACTGACATTTGGCCTCAGCCTCCTAGATTCAACTCACAAAGTCTGGAACAGGACCAGAATGTATTTTTAAAACCTTTCCACTGATTCTATTTTGTAGTCAGGGGTAAAAGCCACAGTATCAGGAGAAAATAGTGGTGTACCTGCCTTGTGAATCATTTTGAAAACTCTTGGTCTGGTGGAAAGTAAAGGAGGTTTTCAGGAGCCAAGCTGATTCCTCAGCTATCTATCGGTGATCTTTTAGTGAAATGTTACCAGTTGTCCCCAACAGGAAGTGTTTACACATATTTGCAGAACTTCTCTATCTGGATTGAGAAAGATTCTGCTATTTATGAAGAACAGCCAAATGAACACTTGTAACTTAGGATTCAGAAGAAATGCAAAAAAAAAAAAGGTCATTGAAAGTACATTAGAAATAGCATTATGAAGTGATCATCAGTTGCTCTTATGTGTGGAAGATGCATAAGATCATTGTCCTAAAGCACCAAAAGCATTCAGTGAAAGATCACTGCTAAGTGCAGGGTTGCTCAATTATCTCCTGCACAGAGTTCTAATTGCAAAGGGGGAGGAAAAAAGCATTTCAGTGGAAAGCTCTGGCAGTCACCACCTTAATCTCATTGTTTAAGTTAGTGCCACTCGTGGTGGGTCCCCCTGACATCGTGGGACTCCTGATGGGATACAGTGTGAAGTACAAAGAATCACCTATGAAGTGTTCATGCCAAAGATGTTTAACCTGAATCTTGTCAAACCCCTGGACCTAACTTCCAGCTGACAGGAAATACAGGGCAACAGAAACAAAGTGAATGGCACCATGAGAAGTCAAGCAGGTAAATCCAAAGTACAGAATGTTCTACAAGACAGCTAGTCTAGTCGCTTGAAAAGGTCAACATTTAAAAAAAAAAAAAAAAAGTGCAATTTTTGGGGGCATAAAAGGAAATTAAAGGACATAATAACCAAATGCAGTACCTTGTCTGGGGCAGTGCGGGATGGGGGAGAAACCTGCATAGGAT
>NW_006921986.1:2393635-2395185 GCF_000298275.1 Orycteropus afer afer | reverse complement strand
TACTACTGTTGGGCTGAGAGCCAGTCCTTCGGAGTGAGTCTTATCCCAGGCCCAAAGTGTATCCCAGGGCCATAGTCTTGGGGGTCCCACCAGACTCCATCTGACCAGTAATTCTGGTCATTACTGTGTTTTTTTAATTTTGTTCCATGTTTTCCTCCCACTCTATCCAGATCTCCAGTTTTGATCCCTTCCCGAGTGGTTGGCATTGGTAGCCAGGCTCCATCTAGTTATTCTGGTCTTGAGGGTCCATCATATCCTAGGGCTGATTGTTTCCAAATGCCCTTGGTTTTCTTCACTCTTCTTCGCTTCAGATAGGAGGAGACCATTAGCTGCATCTTCGATGACCACTTGAAAGCTTTTAAGACCCCAGTCACTACTCACCAAAGTAGGTTGTAGAACAAGATTTTTATGTATTATGTAGTGCCAGTTGAGCCTGGTATCCCCCAATACCATGGTCCTGAGTTGGCAGACCCAGTGGTTCTCTCTCCCAAGGTGTTTGGCTGTCTCTGAGGGATTCCAAGTCTGTTGCTTCTATAATGATTGTGGATTTTTAGTATCACTAGCATCTGTGCAGGAGCTCTGGTGGCATAGTGCCTAAGGCACTTGACTGCTAACCAGAAGGCTGGTGGTTCAACCCACTCCTTGGAAGGAAGATGGGGCAATCTACTTCCGTAGTGATACTGCCTCAGAAACCCAAGGAGGGGTCACTATGAGTCGGGTCTGACTTGACAGCACATAACAGCAACAACAACAGTATCTGTGCAACATTATTCCTCAGCTGAATCTATCATTGGTCTAGAGTGTATTCCTGTTCACCGACCCCCATGTGATCTTCTCAGTTGTTTATACATTTATCTGTAGCCTGGTGTTTGGTGTTAGTGGTAATACAGTATTGTGCATATACTGATATTAACCTCTGTAGTCTATATCTTGTGTGCACTATTTGGTGTCCTCTCTTTCCCCATTTATCATGTTGGTCACAGCCTTTTCCATACCATCCCTCCCCTTACCCAACTCAGCATGTGGCCCCCAACTAGTCTGAAATTTTCCCCTCCCCTTCCTTCCCATCCCTGGTAACCTACAAAGTGAGTTCCCTTCCCTAAGCAAACCTTTCCTTGACTTTTTACAGTAATGGGCTCATGCAATATTTGTCCTTGTGCAATTGACTTATTTCACTCAGCATAATGTCCTCCAGGTTCATCCATGTTGTGAGATGATTTGTGAATTCTTTATTGTTCTTTAATGTAGCATAGTATTCCATTGTGTGAATGTACCATAATTTGGTTATCCATTCATCTGTTGATGGACATTTAGGTTGTTTCCATCTCCTATAGTGAATTGTGCTGTGATGGACATAGATGTGTGTATGTGTGTTTGTGTCCTGTCTCGCACTTCTTTAGAAAATATTCCTAGTAATGGAATTGGTGGATCAAATGGTATTTTTATTTTCAGTTTTTTAAGGAAATGCCATACTATTTTCCACAAGTCCCACCAGCAGTGTATGAGAGTTTCAATCTGTCTGCAACCTCACCAGCATTTGTTATTTTCTG
>NW_006921986.1:2392015-2393423 GCF_000298275.1 Orycteropus afer afer | reverse complement strand
TTGCTGGAGGAGAACTTCCCTGAAATGATGAAAGATGAGAATGTATCCATCCAGGAAGTCCAACGAACCCCAAACAGGATAGACCCCAAAAGATACACCTACAAGGCAAGGAATGCCTAGGGTTACCAGAAGCTGGGAGAGATGAAAATGAATCCTCCTCTAGATACTCTAGAAGGGCTGTGGTCCAGCCCTATCTATGATGATTTGGACTTCTAGGCTACAGACATGTGAGACAATACATTTCTTAAAATGTATTCTTAAAAGCCTTCCTTTGTGAGATATGCTGTTTACAGCAGTGCTAGGAAACCATCTCTCAGCTCTGCTTCTTTTTCAGTGGTGGACTCTGTCTTGGTTCTCTGGTGCTGCTGTAACAGAATTACAACAAGTGGATGGCTTTAACCAAAAGAAATTTGTTTTCTTACAGTTTAGGAGCCTAGAAGTACAAATGCAGAGTTCGGCTCTAGGGGCTTATGTGAAGGCTCCTCAACCTTGGGTTTCAGCTTTGCCTCCTGTTCCAGGCCCATTGGAGCTAGGTGTTTCTTCTAACTTATGCAGCTGCTGGCTGCTGAGACTGACAAACCCAAGATCAGCAGATAAAATGGCACAATCCCAAGATTAGTAGGCAACATGGCAGGCCACTGGTTCAAGTCCAGGGACAAACTTAAGATCATCAGGCAACACAGCCCAAAATGTGCCAAAAAGAACGAGACCTTTCCCAAAGCTTCTCCATTTATACTAGAAGCAGGCCACACTCCAAAGACATCTCCCTTTCCACTGATTAACATCTCACAGCAGATTCCACCACAGAGGTGATTATAATCTCATCATCCAGCTCCCAAGCCACTCAAAACCACCACCCAGCCAAGTTGACACACGACTTAACTACCACAGGCTCATTCTATGGCAGCCTTTCTCCATGATGTAGGCAAGTTGCCCACTAGGGGCAAGGTGATGACCCATGCCTTAAGCACTATAGCTCATGATTCCAGAGGAGGACACTATTTTTCTTTCAGGCAGGCACATATCATCACCAAGGATGACCCTAATGGACCATACTTGATCATGCCCACCCTTAAAAAAATTCTGTGCTCAGAGATGGAGCTCTGAGATTGGCTGCTATGTGTTCCTCCAGGGCCCCATGAACTGGGGTAGATGGTTACCCAAGGAAGGCTTGCAGGCAAAGACAAGTCCACTGTCTCAGAATTGAACAACCTCCTTTAGTTCATTCCATGCCCTTTCATTTATCATCAGAAAGTTACCATTTCTTGTTATTTAGTATGCATCAGAAACTACACTAGGGGCTATATAGAAAAATAAAATGTAATGAAAGCTAACCTTGATTGCATGGTTGATATATGCCAGCTCTAAGGTATGTATTGGGAGCTCTGGTAGCATAGTGGCTAAGACA
>NW_006921986.1:2390477-2391915 GCF_000298275.1 Orycteropus afer afer | reverse complement strand
TGGTCTGTTTATGCTGTAAATTAGGGCCCCTAGATTTGCTCCTATTTTATCTTTGATGAGCTTTATAGTTTTGGGTTTTACATTTAAGTCTTTGATGTAACTTGAGTTTGGTTTTGTGCACGAGGTGAGGTATGGGTCCCATTTCATTTGTTTGCAGGTGGATATCCAGTTTTGCCAGCACAATTTGTTAAAGAGGCTGTCTCTTTCCCATTTAATGGGTTTTGGTCATTTGTCAAAGATCAGCTGTCCACAGATGAATAGGTCTATTTCTGGGTTTTCAATTCTGTTCCATTGGTCTATCTGTCTATCATTGTACCAGTGCCATGCTGTTTTTAACTGCTGTGACTGTGTAGTAGGTTTTAAGATCTGGGAATGTGAGACCTTCCACTTCGTTTTTCTTCTTCAGTAGTGTCTTGCTTATCCGAGGTTTCTTTCCTTTCCATATGAAGTTAGTAATTGGTTTTTTCATATCCTTAAAAATGTTGATGGTATCTGGATTGAGATTGCATTAAATGTGTAGATTGCTTTGGGTAGTATTGACATTTTCACAATATTCATTCTTCTTATCCATGAACAAGGCAGGTTCTTCCACTTATATAGATCCCTTGTAGTTTATTATAGTAGTGTTTCCTAGTTTTCTTTGTATAGGTCTTTTGTGTCTCTGGTAAGATTTATTCCTAGATATTTTATCTTTTTGGTAGCTATTGTAAATGGTATTGCTTTCCTTATTTCTTTTTCAGGGCCTCTTTTTTCATGTAGAGGAATCCAACTGATTTTTGTATGTTGACCTTGTATCTTGCCACTTTGTATCAGTGCCATTTTTCCAACAGCCTGTGCTCACTCTGTCTCTCTGTGTCAAGTTTTGATATTGTCACAATATTTCCAACTGCTTCATAACGTTACCACACACTTAATAGACTATAGTGTAAACATAACTTTTATATGGACTGGTAAAATAGAAAATTCGTGTGACCAACTTTACTGCACTATTCCCTTTATTGTGGTGGCCTGGAACCACCACAATATCTACAATATCTCTGAGGCATATCTGTATGGACTGGATATTAGATAATAGGGAGTAATCATTAATGTCTCAAGTGTGATAATGGTTGTTTGGTTGTATTGGAGAATGTTCTTATTTTTCCCTGTGTAGGGATGAAGTGTCTCAATGTCTGAAACTTATTTTCAAGTGCTTCACCAAAGTAAAAAATAGAGACACCCATAAACACAATCACACATACAAGCAAAGCAAATATCAAAATGTTAACTGTTGTTCACTAGAGGTGGTGAATACACATTACATTCTTCTTTCAACTTTTTTTCAATGATTTTCATAAAATTTGGTGAAATAACCATAGTTGGTGTCCTGGTGTGTTAGAAGTTGGGGTCTTTCTTGCAACTTTTCCCCAGAGTTTCTTCTGTCAGAGTCCTGGACATA
>NW_006921986.1:2388576-2390147 GCF_000298275.1 Orycteropus afer afer | reverse complement strand
CTCTGACAGGAATATACCACAAATGGGATGGCTTTAACAAACAGGAGTTTATTCTCTCACAGTTTGGACCCTTTAAGTCTGAGTTCAAAGTGCCAGGTTCTAGGGGCTGGCTGAAAGCCCCTAAACCTTGGGCTTCAGCTCTACCACCTGCTCCTGGCCCACTGAAGCTAGATGCTTTTCTTCACTCAGCTGATAGCTGCTGAGGCTGACAAGCCCAAGGTTGATAAGTAATAAGTCACAGTCCCAACACTACCAAACCACATGGCAGGCCATTAATTCAAGTCCATTAAAAGTCCCAGGGTCAGCAGAGCATGGTGGGCTGCTGAACAACGACTCAGCTACATGCAGACTTCAAGCATGCCATAAGCTAGAGACAATTCCCAAAGCTGTTTCTTATATATGGGAAGCAGACCACATCCCTAAGGCAGCTACTCAACTGCTTGTGGTAGATCCCACCATGGAGGTGATTATCAGTCTCATCATGGGGAATAACTACCACCAGCTGCCCAGCCACTCAACCAGGCCTAGCCAAGTTGACACACAAACTTAACCACCACATCAGTGATGTGATTTTTCAAAAATATATAAAGTACAATTTATATATCTAAAAACATATCAGTATCATTCAGAATAGAACTGTGCTCTGTAGGCCTTTTGACGGCTTATTTCTTCAGAAGTATATTGCCAGGTCTTTCTTCTGATATGCTTCTGGGTAGACGTGAACCTTTAATCTCCTACTTAGCAGCCAAATGTGCTAACCCTTTACTCCACCCAGGGACATACCTTGCACAAAATAGGTTTGAAAGTCTGCCCTTCAGAATTATTTTCAGAGTCTACTTTACCTTCTTCCAGTGGTCACCAACGTTTGCCCTTTAAGGCTAGATTTGTTTATGAGTATAGGCGATATATCATTGAGGATCATATGTTGTAATTAAAGTAATCAGAGACACTCAGGAATGCCCTTCTGGCCAAACACTAAGTACAAGTATGCATAGTGATGTTTATTTTCTGAAATAAACTGGCTCTGATAATAATTATTTCAAAAGGTAGTTTTCAAATGTTTCAGGCAATGTCAGCATTATTTGAAGAACTGCAAAGTAATCTGTTCAGATGGTCAATTGTGCCCTTGGGTATGTAAGTTGGAGTCTTGACTCTGAAGTCACTATCTGAGAAATCTTTCTGTAACTCAATTTTCTCATCTGTAGAACAATTGTGACAATGCCTACCTCAAAGAGTTGTGATGCTAGATGAGCTAATACACACAGAGCACTTCAAACACACCTGACATCTCGTAAGTCTCGATAAATGGTAGCTACTATTATAAATATTGTTACTGTTATTTATCAGCTCCTCAGACATATGGTTTTCCAGTTACATTCATACATAGAGCCTTGAGTAAGATGATCCTTTTAGTCACAAATGAAAGAACCTCACTCAAAATAGCTTAAGTAAAATAAGGTAATAGGATCATCTAGCTGGAAGTCCAAACACATCCTAGTTTTAGGGATGGCTGGATCTAGGGTTACATAGTGCCTAAGGCACTTGACTGCTAACCAGAAGGCTGGCGGTTC
>NW_006921986.1:2379770-2384106 GCF_000298275.1 Orycteropus afer afer | reverse complement strand
ACTCCTCGGAAGGAAGGTTGGGCAATCCTACTTCCGTAGTGATACTGCCTCGGAAACCCAAGGAGGGGTCGCTATAAGTCGGGTTTGACTCGACGGCACATAACAACAACAACAACAATAAGGTATGTATTCTAAGTATTTCATTCAACCTTCCTTATAAACCTGTACAGTAAGCAGTATTATTACCCCAGTTGGTAAAACAGAGGCACAGATGATTTAGTACTCTCCCCAAGGCTACTTCTGTAGGGCAGACCTAGGATTTGGAACCCAGGTGATATGACTGTGGAGTCCTTGGTGTACATGTTCTGTTCATTTAATTCCCATAAAATCCTATGCAGCAAGATATTATTAAAACCACTACATTGTAGATGGGGAATTAAGACTCACAGAAGTTAAATAGATTTCTCAAGGTCATTATCAGGCACTGTGCTAGGCAGTTGGGAGTCAGAAATGAAGACATGGCCCCTGACAGGGCTGATGTATGTGGCTGCACAGCTTCAGCTATGCCTGGCCCATTGGATGGGTGGGTAATTAGGACTGAAACTCAGCTGGAGATCTGCTCACAAACCATGGCTTGGCAACATTCACACATTGCAACTTCCACTCACCAAACTATACCTATGAGGTTGCATCTGACCAGAATTCCACTCACCAAATCTCACTGCCATCAAGTCATTTCTGACTCCAAGTAGTCATAGAGACACCAATTGGGTTTCTGAGGCTGTCAATCTTTATGGAAGTAGATGACTCTGTCTTCCTTCTGTGGAGCAGCTGCTGGGTTTGAACCACTGACCTTCTAGTTAGCAGTCAAGTCCTTTATCCACTACACCACCAGAGCTCCTTATCTGACCAGAGGGAGGACAAAGTCTCTAGATGGGTTAAGAAGAATCCTGACACCTGAGCTCAAAGGCAGGCTGATAAAGAGACTATTTCTATGGAACATTGTAAGTACCAAGGAAGCAGCTTGCCTAGAGAGCTAAGAGACATAAAGTAGGGGCATTTGGCTTCAATAGTCTGGCTCCAATAGCCTAGACTTCAGTAGTCCACCTGGTCTCATCTGAGGACATCTGCCAAGCAAATGGGTCCTACTTGAGAGGGAGAGCACTAGGCCTATTCAGGGCCTGCTCTCTGGATTCACTCTGAGAAGAGCAGACCTGGTGTCCATTTAGCAGTCCAGACCTGATAGAAGTATGAAAGTTTGGTCCAAGTCAATTATATAATGACAAAAATGAATTCAAGACTAGTGAAAACAGCTCTAGTTGCTATAGAGTCAACACCAACTTATGGCAATCCCATGTGTGTCAGAGTAGAACTGCATTCCCTAGGGTTTTTAGTGGCTGATTTTTTGAAAATAGATTGCCAGGCCTTTCTTCCTAGCTTCCTCAGAGGTTCAGGTGAACTCAAACATTCAACCTTCTGGTAAACAGCCAAGAATGTTAACCATTTGCACCATCCAGGAACTCCCATGCCAATAGCTTGCTGCTCATTAATTTGGATATGAGTGTGTGAGAGATAAAGATAAAGCCACCTGTGGTAGCCACTGCGACTTGCCTATCCCCAAATTATTCCCCATATTCCTTGTTATCAGAACTTTGGTGTTCTATACATGTTGGACATCCATATGTTGCATGGGTCTCTCCCTAGCTCCAGGATTTGGGGAAGTGACCTCAGGAGACTATATAGAAACAGTGTCAGAGACTTCATGATGATTATAGAAAAAATATATAAAGCACCAAGCAACAAGACATCATAAAAGATTATAATAGATCCTCAACACTCATTACATACCTATAATTATTACCTTGGAATAATTCCCTCCCAGATTAATAGATGATCCAGAGACACACGAGATCTGAGTGATGTCTTTGCTAAAATTGATGGTATCCTGACATCCAATCATGCAATGGTGCACTTCCCATCATGGGCTAGGATATTCAGCACCTGGGGCCAACCAGCACACCCATGGCAAAAATGCTTAATTCCTGGCCACAGTGAATCACTGTGTCAAGGAAGAAAGATGTTAATGGCAGGATTGAACTTGCCCTATAAGGAACGGGGCAGTCATCTCTTTGAGGAAATGAGGGAAAGCATGGCAATTCTGTTCTCTGTGGATTGCCTGATTGGAACTTTTGAGAGATAAATAAGTTTTAGTAAAAGGTGGGAGAAAGTGAGAAAAGAATTTAGTGGAGCATAGAAATTCCACCCCATAATGAGGAATTGTTTCACAGAACTCTTCCCTCACTTTCTCTCATAGTAATAAAGTTGCAGCTAACACATGATGGCCAGCTAGAGACTGCCAAGTTCTCGTCAGCAGAATGTGAGTGCAGCATGTCCACACTACTTGTGTAGAAGAAATTGCTGTCCTGGACTTTTTCTCTTTGCCCTTCCTGGGAGTTGGAATTTATCCTGACTTAGACTTGATCATACAGAAGAGAATTGTTTTATTTTGAGCATTAGCAGGAAAAAATGTGCCCTTCTTAAGGTAAAACTATGAAGTTCAGGATGTCAGAGGGTTAATTTTTGTTATTTGCCTTCAAGTTAGCTCCAACTCATGGTGACCTGATGTATAAAACAACAAAGTAGTGCCCAGTCATGTGGCATCTTCATGACTGGTGAT
Source organism: Orycteropus afer afer (assembly GCF_000298275.1). Classification (NCBI taxonomy): domain Eukaryota; kingdom Metazoa; phylum Chordata; class Mammalia; order Tubulidentata; family Orycteropodidae; genus Orycteropus; species Orycteropus afer. The sequence continues at coordinate 2,381,489 of NW_006921986.1, read as the reverse complement.
AAGTTTAAGTCATTGTAGTGACCATTGTGTTAATCTATCTCATTAAGGATCTCCCTCATCTTCGCTGGCCCTCTACTTCACCAAACATGATATTCTTCTTCAGTGATCATCCTCCTGATGAAGCAGCTCAAGTTAGTGAGCCAAAGGCAATATTCTGTGATCCAGTGTTTTCATTGGCTATGCTTTGGAAACCCAAGCAGGGGTCACTATGAGTCAGATCTGACTTGATGGCAATGAGGTGTTTTTTTTTTTTTTTTGGTTATGGTTTATTTTTCAAAAGTGTCATAGCAACATGCAAACCACCATAGTATGACAAACTGAGAGATGGGTGGTGGGTCAAAGTGTTGTTTTAGGTGCCGTCAAATCTCCAACTCATAGTGATCCTGTGCACAGCACAAAAACATACTGTCTGGTTACACACCACCTCCACAATCCTTGCTAAACTTGACCCCATCGCTGCAGCCACTGTGTCAATCCATCTTGTTGAGGGTCTTCCCCTCTTTCGTTGACCCTCCACCTTACCAAGCATGACATCCTTCTCCAGGGAATGGTCCCTTCTGACAACATGACCAAAGTAGGTGAGACAAAGTCTGGCCATTCTCACTTCCAAGGACAATGAGGCTGCACTTCCTCCAGGACAGATCTGTTAGTTCTTTTAGCAGTCCATGGCACTTTCAGCATTCTCTGTCAGCACCACAACTCAAAAGCATTGACTCTTCTTCAGTCTTCCTTATTCATTGTCCAGCTCTCACATGTATATGAGATGATTGAAAAAACCATGGCTTGTGTCAGCCATACCTTAATCCTCAAAGAGACATCTTTGCTCTTCAGCACTTGAAAGAGGTCCTTTGCAGCCTATTTGCCCAGTACTATATGTTGTTGGAGGGAGCTCTGTTAGCATAGTGGCTAAGACACTTGACTGCTAACCAGAAAGCTGGTGCTTCAAACCCACCAGCCACTTCTCGGGAGGAAGATGGGGCAATCTAATTCTGTAGTGATACTGCCTCAGAAACCCAAGGAGGGGTTGTTATGAGTCAGGTCTGACTCAATGGCTTATAACAACAACAACAACATATGTCATCTGAAGTCCTGACTGCTGCTTCCATTGGTGATGATTGTAGAACCAAGCAATATGAAGTCTTTGACAACTTCAATCTTTTCTCCATTTATTATGATGCTGCTTATAGGTCCCATTGTGAGGACTTTTGTTTTCTTTATATTGAGATGTAATCCATACTGCAGACTGTAGTCTTCAATCTTCATCAGTAAATGCTTCAAGTCATCCTCTCTTTCAGCAAGCAATGTTGTGTCATCAGCATTATTGTAGGTTATTGATGAGTCTTTCTCCAATCCTGATGCCATGTTCGTCTTCATGTAGTCCAGCTCTCAGATTATTTTCTCAGCATACAGATTGAATAAGTATGATAAAAGGATACAACCCTGATGTACTCCTTTCTTGATTTTAAACCATACAGTGTCACCTTGTTCTATGTACAGATTCCTCATGAAAACTATTAAGAGTTCTGGAATTCCCATTCTTTGCAATGATACCCATAATTTGTTATGATCCACACAATCAAATGCTTTTGCATGGTCAATAAAACACAAGTCAACATCTTTGTGGTATTTGTTGCTTTGAGCCAAGATCCATCTGACATCAGCAATGATATCCCTTGTTCCACATCCTCTTCTGAATCCAGCTTGCATTTCTGGAAGTTC
>NW_006921986.1:2368674-2379670 GCF_000298275.1 Orycteropus afer afer | reverse complement strand
CTTTATATTGAGATGTAATCCATACTGCAGACTGTATTCTTCAATCTTCATCAGTAAGTACTTCAAGTCATCCTCACTTTCAGCAAGCAAAGTTGTGTCGTCAGCGTATTGCAGGTTATTAATGATTCTTCCTCCAATCCTGATGCCATGTTCTTCTTCATATAGTCCAGCTTCTCGTATTATTTGCTCAGCATACAGATTGAATAAGTATGGTGAAAGGATACAACCTTGATGCATTCCCTTCTTGATTTTAAACCATGCAGTGTTACCTTTTTCTGTTAGAATGACAGTGTCCTGGTCTATCCACAGGTTCTTCATGAGTACAATTAAGTGTTTTGGAATTCCCATTCTTCTCAATGTTATCCATAATTTTTTATGATTCACATAATCAAATGCTTTTGCATAATCAATAAAACACAAGTAAACATCTTTCTGGTATTCTTTGTTTTGAACCAAGATCCATCTGACATCAGCAATGATATCCCTTGTTCCACATCCTCTTCTGAATCCAGCTTGCATTTCTGGAAGTTCTCTGTCAATATATTGCTGCAAGTATTTTTAATTATATTCAACAAGATTTTACTTGTGTGTGATATTAATGATATTGTTCAATAATTTCCACATTCTGTGGGATCACCTTTCTTTGGAATGGGTATAAATACAGATCTTTTCCAGTCACTTGGCCAGGAAGCTGTCTTCCAAATCTCTTGGCATAGCCAAGTGGGAACCTCCAGTGTGGCATCCGGTTGTTGAAACATCTCAATGGGTATTCGTCAATTTCTGGAGTTTGGTTCTTTGTCAATTCCTTAAACTCAGATTCAACTTCTTCCTTCAATACCATTGGCTCTTGATCATATGTTACCTCCTGAAATGGATGAACATCGACCAATTCTTTTTGGTACAGTGACTCTGTGTATCCCTTCCATCTTCTTTTGATGTTTCCTGCATCATTCAATATTTTCCCCGTAGAAACTTTCAATATTGCAACTCAAGCCTTGAAGTTTTTCTTCAGTTCCTTCAGCTTGAGAAATGGTGAGCATGTTCTTCCCTTTTGGTTTTCTAACTCCAGGTCTTTGCACATTGAATTATAATAATTGACTTTGTCTTTCCGAGCTGTCCTTTGAAATCTTCTGTTGAGCTCTTTTATTTTGTCATTTCTTCCATTTGCTTTGGCTACTCTCCATTCAAGGGCAAGTCTCCAGGTCTCTTCTGACATTCATTTTGGTCCTTTCTTCCTTTCCTGTCTTTTTAATGACCTTTTGCTTTCTTCATGCATGATGTTCTTGATGTCATCCCACAGTTCCTCTGGTTTTCAGTCACTGGAGTTAAAATCTATTCTTTAGATGGTCTCAAATCCAGGAGGGATATCTTCAAGGTCATATTTTAGTTCTTCTGGACTTGTTTTAATTGTCTTCTACTTCAAGTTGAACTTGCATATGAGCAGTTCATGGTCTGTTCCACAGTCAGCTCCTGGCCTTGTTTTGGCTGAAGATATTGAGCTTTTCCATCTCCTGTTGCCACAGATGTAGTCCATCTGATTCCTGTGTACTCCATCTGGTGAAGTCCATGCGTATAGCTATCATTTGTGTTGTTGAAAAAAGGTATTTGCAATGAATAAGTCATTGGTCTTGCAAAATTTTATCATGCCATCTCCAGCATTATTTCTTTCTCCAAGGACAAATTTTCCATCTACTGGTGATTCTTCTTTGTTTCCATCTTTTGCATTCCAGTCACCAGTGATAATTAACTCATCTTGATTGCATGTTCGGTCAGTTCCAGACTGCAGAAGTTGATAAAAATCTTCAATTTCTTCATCTCTTGCTTAGGTGGTTGGTGCATAAATTTGAATAATAGTAGTATTAACTGTTTTTCCTTGTAGGCATATGGATATTATTCTATCACTGACAGCACTGTACTTCAGAACAGATCTTGAAACATCCTTTGTTTGATGAATGACATGTCATTTTCTTCAATTTGTCATTCCAAGCATAGTAGATAATATGGTTGTCTGATTCAAAATGGCCAAAACCGGTCCATTTCAGCTCACTAATGCCTAGGATGTCAATCTTCATGTGTTCCATTTCACTTTTGACAACTTCCAGTTTTCCTAGATTCCTACTTTGTACATTCCATGTTTTGATTATTAATGGATGTTTGCAGTTGTTTCTCCTCAATTTGAGTTGTGCCTCATCAGCAAATGGAGGTCCCAAAAGCTTTACTTTATTCATATCATTAAGGTAGGCTCTACTTTGATGAGGCAGCTCTCTCCCCTTCATATTTGGAGTGCCTTCACACCTAAGGGGCTCATCTTCCAGCACTGTATCAGACAATGTTCCCAGGCTATTCATAAAGTTGTCTAGTATTGTATCAGACAGTGTTTCTCTGCTATTCATAAGGTTGTACCTGACCAATTCTTTGATAAATGGATGGCTTCTTCCTTGTTCTGAATCTATCTCAGTCTATAAGCTGCATTGAAACCTGTACACCATGTGCAATCTTGCTGGTGTTTGAAACACTGGTGGCACAGCCTCCAGCCTCACAGCAACACACAAGCCACCACAGTAAGACAAACTGACAGACAAAGTCATCTCCCTTAGCTCTCTTCCCTCCCCTTACCTGGATTTTGCCACTGTTGACCTGGCCCTCCCTCCTTCCCACCTTTGGGTTAGGGGCTGTCTGTCTCCCTCTTCTTACCTGGATCCTGGTCAAATGGTAGTTAATACTCAAAGAGTTATGAATGACACACTCATACTTGGTGAATGTAACATTTACATTTATTTCTTCAACAAGGCAAACAGAGAGTTGATAGGGAGGGGGATGTGTGATAGACACCTACAACCTTATCAAGATGATCACCTTCTCTCTGCCATTGCCTCTGCTGACTCCCAGCCAATGTGACAGCAACCTCTGCTAACGAGATTTCTCCTTCTTATCTACAGGAGGTTGGAATCTCCTCCAGACTGTGTCACAGCCTGCAAGCACCCAGTTCAGCATTCTCTGAAGAGATGCATGAGATTGGTGCTCAATGATCAGAGGCACTATGGCTTTCCTGTAAAACCTATTAGGAGGTGGGGAGATACACATCCAGGAGAATCAGTATTGGCTTAGAAACTGTACGGTGCCTCCAGAGACTTTCTCTCTAATGCAAGTATCTTGTTTACATTGCACACTTTTCAGGTATAAGCATGTTTTCCTTTATTATTATTGTTTTAAATATTTTCTCAAAACAACATACTCAACAACAAATTGTATATGAATATTATTATAACATTTCTTAAAGACTACTTGTTTATGATTTGTCAGAGTAAGGTGTAAACACTCTGTCAAAACAAGGTCCTTTTGATGGGAAAAGGGAGTGAGGCAATTTTTACAGATACTTATAACAACTACATGTATCACAAGGACAAAACCAATAGGAGGGAAGAGCAAAAATTCGTCACTGACCACATGCAGCTGAGCTGTCCTGCCCACCTAGCTGACCCAGACTGTTATTGGAAAGAGCAATGACTTCTTTCTTTTTTAAGGAACTGTATTTTGTAATTTCTTTATTATAGATGTTTAACCTTTATTCTGACAGATATACTAAGAGACATGGAGTACATGGACAACCAGCATATACTGAATCAATGAACAAATGAATGCATGCATGAGTGATGTGTAAGTGAATTCATATTTCCTGATACATCTAGACCACTACTTGTGTCTCAGTTTATTGTACTGTGGTGGCTTACATATTGCTATGATGCTGGAAGCTATGCCAATAGTATTTCAAGTACCAGTAGGATCACCGATGGTGGACACATTTCAGCAGAGCTCCCAGACTAAGACAGACTACAATGAAAGCCTGGCAATCTGCTTATAAAAATTGGCCAAGGAAAACCTACGGATTTCCCCACAGAGCAGGTGCCTCCCCCACTCCACCATCCATGTGGTTAGCTACACCCATCCCCAACCCTTCCCTGTTGGATCTGCGCCCTCCTGCAGAATGAGCCCTGGATTCCTGCACAGCCATGTTTGGAGGTTAGCACTTTCACCACTACTGTGATGCTTATTTTCTTTTAATTTTTTTCTATTTTCCTTCTTTAAAGTTAGTTCTTCCCTATTTTCCCCTTGTTTTTCTCTTCTTCCTTTTCATTTTTTCTTCCTTTTTCTTTACTTTTATTTTTTGATCCTGTGGAGCAGATGCCTGCCCTTGCCATCAAGCAGCACCTGGCCCAGTCCCTTCATGGGCAGTGGTGCACACTCTCCAGGAGTGAGCTCCACCTTCCTGCTGCCACTGTGTTTGGCAATTAATACTTGCAACAGTTTTTTTTTTTTTTTCCTCTCTCTCTCTTCATTCTTTTTTCATTTTTTCTCAGTTCTTCCCTCTTCCACTCCCGTTTTTTCTTCTTCTTTCTTTTCTTTTTTTGATCCACCTCAGTGGGAATCTGCACCTCCTTCTGTGTTCAGTACCACCTGTCCCTGCCCCTCCATATTTGGCAGTGCTCATTCCCATGAAGCAAGAAACACATTTCCACTGCAGCCATGTTAGGTGGCTAGCGCTTGCACAAGCACTGTGCCATAATTTTTTTTCTTTCACCTTAGATCTCCCCACCCATCCTTTCCCTGTTTTTTCTTATTTTTCTCTTTCTCTTTGCTCCTCATCCTTCTTCTTCTTTTTTCTCTATCTCTCCCCAGCAGTCAGGATCCATCTACCCTACTTAGCCATACCCACCACACTTACTGCCTCACCCACTGAGCAATTGCCACCACCCACTGCAGCACCACTAGATTGATGACAGACTGTGGCCAACACTCATTCAACCTACCCTCAGCTGCTCTGCATGATCAGTGATCAGGGGCCTCATGCCTAAATGCCTATCCACTACCAAACCCACCTGGAGACAGGTGGTAAGCACCTTAGTGCTACCAAACTAGTGAATAGAGTAACATTCCATGCAGGCAACACAAAAATTCAGAATGAAGCAAACAAACATACAATCAACAAATTAATCCAATAATATTGCAATGTCTCAGAGACAATAGACTACTTCATATCACTCACACACACACAGGACAGGATGGCTCAAACAAGTGACTGAAATACAAGACCAGAAGATCTTAAAGAGGAAGAAGTGCTATTGGAACTACATTTGTTCAATTTGTTGTTGATAAGAAATTTTAAAATTATATTTAGTTACTTCAATGGATTGAGAGACAGTTTGAGGAAATCATAGACAAAATCAAGGAAAACACAGATAAAAATATAGAAGAATTGAAAAAACAATACAATAACAAGTTGACAGTATTAAGTAAATAATTAGAAACCACACCAAAACAGCAAATACAGTGGGTCATGCAAACCTCAACCTTTATGACTGTGAGACCAGAAGAATTAGATGTTGCCTGTCTACCACTGTCAACCACTCAGAAAGGGATCAGTGCAGGAGATCCTGGATAGAGTGGGATAAAAATGTGGAACTAAACTCAAAATAATAAAAAAGATAAGGCTTACTGATATGACAAAGACTGGTGAAACCCCCAAGATTATTGTCACTAATCACCCATTGGGCCTGGAATTGAACTCACTCCTGTGGCTTCCAGCCAAATAGTAGATAGATGCATAACGTGAACATTTACACCAGGTCGGTACACTTATTGGAACAAACAACCATGGGGGATTAGAAGGGCAGTGTTTGCACAAGGAGATAGCTCTGAGGGCAGGAATAAATAGGAAAGGATATAGTGTACAGGTAACCACAGGGAGCAAATGGGAAGAGAGCTATTACATTATGGAGATTGCAATAAATGTCACGAAACAAAATGTGTATGAACTGTTGTATAGAAATGACTTTTCTCTGTAAACTTTCACCCAAATCACAATTTAAAAGGAGGTGGTGGGAGAAGCAAATAGAAACCTAAAAGATTAATTCTAAAATTTCAGACACAGATAATTCATTGGAAGGACAAAGGAGTAGAATTGAATCAAAGAAGATAGAATTAGCTTGAAGATAAATCTTTTAATAGAAATCTGTTAGAGGAACAATCAGAATAAATAAATAAATAAATAAATAATGGAATGAATAAAGAAAGCCTTACAAATTACATGAGACACCATCAGTAAGAATAAATTATGTATGATTGAAATTCCTGAATAGGAAGAGATAAGAAAATACACCAAGAAAATTGTCAAAGATTTGTGGCAAGAGAACTTCCCCAATATCATGAAAGATGAGAAGATATGGATTCAAGAAGCTCAATGAACCCCAAATAGAATAGACCCCAAATGGAAATCACCAAGACATATAAAAGCAAACTTTTCAAGACCAAAGACAAAGAAAGAATTTTCCTACATAGGAAGGGATCAAAACTAGAGATCCTGGATAGAATGGGAGCAAAAATGTAGAACAAAATCCAAAAACACACTAATGACAAGAATTATGGGTCATATGGGGCCTGGTGGGACCCCTCAAGACTATAGCCCTGGGATATACTTCAGACCTGGGATAAAACTCACTCCCAAGGGCTGGCTCTCAGCCCAACAGCAAATAAGACTAACGTGTAGAACACTCAACCCAGGGCAATGCATCCACCCACTCTACAGAGATACATCCTTGGAGCAATTCAGCCATGGGTACCAGAGGGGCAACAGTCACACAGAGGAAAAGCTGGACAGACAGGAGTGTATAATCAAGAAGGGCAAAGGGAGGGCCATTGCTGGGAAGGGAGAGGAGAAGAGTGGGTTAGGGTTGGGGATAGTAACTGGGGAGTGAAACCAAATGTACATGAAATGTTGAATGTAAAACAAATTCTGCTCTGTAAATTTGCACCTAAAGCACAATTAAAAAAAAAAAATTTCTTATATAGAGCAATCAATAAGACTAAACTCTGATTTCTCAGCAGGAACCATGCAGGCAAGAAGGCAATAGGATGATATATATAAAAACAGGAAAGAAAAAAATTGCCAACCAAGAATTATATATCCAGCAAAATTGCATACAAATATTATGGCAAATATGATTGCATACAAATATGACAGGCCCCACACCCAGACATGGGAGGCAAGGGAGGAGCCGGGACCAAGCCAGAGCTGTGGAATCCAGGTAATGGGAGGGAGACAAGCCACACACCCAAGAAGCAGAAAGGTGTGTGGGGGGAGAAAGCCAAAGACAATAGAGCTGCAGGAACAGCTCTAAGGGGAGGGCAGAGAGGTTTTGAACAGCTAAGGAAGACAACCTTATCTGTCAGTTCGTTGCACTGTGGTGGCTCACATGTTGCTTTGAGGTTTGAGGCTGTGCCACAGATGTCTTAAATGTCAGCAGGGTTGCACATGGTGCACAGGTTTCAACGCAGCTTACAGACTGGGACAGACTAGGAAGAAGGAAGAGGCCATCCACTTCTCAAAGAATTGGCCAGGGAAAACCTTATGAATACCAGAGAAACACTGAAACATTACTGGGCAACTTTATGAATAGCCCTGAAACATTGTCCGGTACTGTGATGGTTATGTTTGTGTGTCAGCTTGGCTGGGCCTGGTTGAGTGGCTGGACAGCTGGTGGTAGTATTCCCATAATGAGACTGGCAATCAGCTCCATGGTGGGATCTACCACAAGCAGCTGAGCCTTTGGGATGTGGCCTGCTTCCTGTATATAAGGAGAAGCCTTGGGAATGGTCTCCAGCCTATGGCATGCTTGGGCCCTGCGTGTAGCTGTGTCATTGTTCAGCAGCCTACTATGCTCTGTTGACCTTGGGACTTACAATGGACTTGAATTAATGGCCTGCTGTGTGATTTGGTAATATTGGGACTGTGCCTTTTTACTTGTCAACCTTGGGGCTTCTCAGCCGTCTCAGCAGCCAACAGCTGTCTGAGTGATGAAACACCTCTAGCTCCAGTGGGCCGGGAGCAGGAGGCAGAGCTGGACCCCAAGACTGAGGGGCTTTCACCCAGCCCCTAGAGCCCGGCACTTGATCTTGGACTGAAAGCCTCCAAAATGTAAGAATAAACTCCTGTTTGTTAAGGTCATCCCATTTGTGGTATATATTCTTGTCAGAGAGGTACTAGGTAACCAGAATAGATACAGTGCAAAAAGACCTGTCCCTTAGGTCAGAAGGCACTCAAAATACGAGTGGGAAAGAGCTGCATCATCAGAGTAGAACCAACCTTAAGGATATGGGTAAAGTAAAGCTTTCAGGACCTCCATTTGCTGATGTGGCATGACTCAATATGAGGAGAAACAGCTGAAAGCATCCATTAATAATCAGAACATGGAATGTATGAAGTACAAATCTAGGAAAATTGGAAGTTGTCAAAAATGAGATAGAACACATACACATTGATATCCTAGGCATTAGTGGACTGGTTTTGGCCATTTTGAATCAGATGACCATATGATCTACTATGTTGGGAATGACAGTTTGAAGAGGAATGGCATGGCATTCATCATCACTAAGGATGTTTCAAGATCTATCATGAAGTATAATGCTGTCAGTGATAGGATAATATCCATATGCCTACAAGGAAAACCAGTTAATACTATGATTATTCAAATTTACGCACCAACCACCAAAGCCAAAGATGAAGAAATTGTAGATTTTTATCAACTTCTGCAGTCTAAAACATGCAATCAAGATGTGTTAATTATCACTGGTGACTGGAATGCAAAAGTTGGACACAAAGAAGAATTACCAGTAGTTGGAAAATTTGTCCTTGGTGACAGAAATAACACTGGAGATCACATGATAGAATTTTGGAAGACCAATGACTACATCTGTGGCAAGAGGCGATGGAAAAGCTCCATATTTTCAGCCAAACAAGGGAGGAGCTGATTGTGGAACAGACCATCACCTGCTCATATGAAAATTCAACTTGAAGTTGAAGACAATTAAAATAAGTCCATGAGAGCCAAAATATGACCTTGAATATATCCCTCCTGAATTTGGAGACCATCTAAAGAATAAATTTGATGCATTAAACACCAATGAGCAGAAACAAGAAGAATTATGAGGTGACATCAGGAACATCATCCATGAAGAGAGCAAGATGAAAAAGGAAGAAAAGATCAAAATGGATGTCAGAAGAGACTCTGAAAATTGCCCTTGAGCAGAGAGTAGCTAAAGCAAACTGAAGAAATGACAAGATAAGAGAACTGAACAGAAGATTTCAAAGAGCAGACAAAGCCAATTACTAGAATGAAATGTGCAAAGACCTGGAGTTAGAAAACCAAAAGGGAAATATCAAAAGCTTGACATTTCTCAAGCTGAAAGAACTGAGAAAAAAATTTAAGCCTCAAGTTACAATATTTACAGATTCTATGGAGAAAATATTGAATGATGCAGGAAGTATTAAAAGAAGAAGGAAGGAATACACAGAGCATTGTACCAAAAAGAATTGGTCGATGTTCATTCATTTCAGGATATGGCATATGATCAAGAACCAATGGTATTGAAGGAAGAAGTTGAAGCTGCACTGAAGGAACTGGCAAAGAACACAGCTGCAGGAATTGACGGAATATCCATTGAGATGTTTGAACAAACGGATGCCATTCTGGAAGAACTCAGTCAGTTATTCCGAGAGATTTGGAAGACAGCTACCTGGCCAACTGCCTTGAAAAGATCTATATTTGTACCCATTCCAAAGAAAGGTGATCCCACAGCATGTTGAAATTATCAAACAATATCATTAATATTGCATGCAAGTAAAATCTTACTGAAGATAATTCAAAAACAGTTGCAAGAATATATTGACAGAGAACTTCCAGAAATTCAATCTGGATTCAGAAGAGGACGTGGAATGAGGAATATCATTGCTGATGTCAGATGGATCTTGGCTCAAAGCAACAAATACCAGAAGGATGTTTTCTTGTGTTTTATTGACTATGCAAAGGCATTTCATTTTGTGGATCATAAGAAATTATGGGTAACATTAAGAAGAATGTGAATTCCAGAACACTTAATTGTACTCATGAGGAACCTGTACATAGACCAGGAGGCTGTAATTTGAACAAAACAAGGGGACACTGCATGGTTTAAAATCAAGAAGGGAGTGCATCAGGGTTGTATGCTTTCACCATACTTATTTAATCTATACTCTGAACAAAAAATCCAAGAATCTGGACCATATGCAGAAGAACATGGCGTCAAGATTGGAGGAAGAATCATTAACCATCTGCAATATGCTGACAACACAACTTTGCTTGCTGAAAGTGAGGATGACTTGAAGCATTTATTGAATTTAAAGAATACAGTCTGCAGTATGGATTATATCTCAATATAAAGAAAACAAAAATTCTCACAACTGGACCTGTAAGCAGCATCACAATAAATGGAGAAAAGATTGAAGCTGTCAAGGACTTCACATTTCTTGGTTTTACAATTGACGCCAATGGAAGCAGCAGTCAGGACATCAGACAACATACAACACTTGGCAAATCGGCTGCAAAGGACCTCTTTCAAGTGCTGAAGAGTAAAGAGATCTCCTTGAGGACTAATGTGTGCCTGACACAAGCCATGGTCATTTCCGTCACCTCATATCCATATGAGAGCTGGACAATGCATAAGGAAGACCAAAGAAGAGCTGATGTTTTTGAGTTGTGGTGCTGGTGAAGAAAGCTGAAAGTACCATGGACTGCTAAAAGATCTAACAAATGTGTCCTGAAGGAAGTGCAGATGGAATGCTCCTTGGAGGTGAGACTGGTCAGATTTTGTCTCACCTACTTTGTTTAAAAGGCTGGCGGTTCAAACCCACCAGCCACTCCTCGGATGGAAGGTTGGGTAATCTACTTCCATAGTGATACTGCCTCGGAAACCCATGGAGGGGTCACTATGAGTCAGGTCCCACTGAACGACACATAACAACAACAACACTTTGTTTATGTTGTCAGAAAGGACCATTCCCAGAAGAAGGATGCCATGCTTGGTAAGGTGGACGGTCAACAAAGGATGGGAAGGCCCTCAATGAGATGGATTGACATAATGGCTGTGGCGATGGGCTCAAGTATAGGAAGGATCGTGGAGCTGG
>NW_006921986.1:2366425-2368084 GCF_000298275.1 Orycteropus afer afer | reverse complement strand
TTGTACTTCTTCCAGGACAGATTTGTTCATTCTTCTGGCACTCCATGGTATTTTCATATTCTTCACCAGCACCATGATTACAAAGCACCAACTCTTCTTTGGTCTTCCTTATTCATTGTCCAGTTTTCACATGCATATGAAGAAATTGAAAATATCCTGGCATGGGTTACATACCTTAGTCTTCAAAGTAACATCTTTGCTCTCTAACACTTTAAAGAGGTCTTTTGCAGCAGATTTGCCCAGTGCAGTACATTGTCTGATGTCTTGACTACTGCTTCCATTGGTGTTGATTATGGAACCAAGTAATATGAAATCTTTGACAACTTTAATCTTTCCTCCATTTATCATGATGCTTATTGGTCCAGTTGTGAGGATTGTTGTTTTCTTTAAATTGAGGTGTAATCCATACTGTAGACTGTAGTTTTAATCTTCATCAGTAAGTGCTTCAAGTCATCTTCACTTTCAGCAAGTATGGTTGTGTCATCTGCAAATTGCAGGTGAAAGAGCCTTCTTCCAATCCTGATACTGCATTCTTCTTCCTATAGTCTAGCTTCTCTGATTATTTGCTCAGCATACAGATTGAAAAAGTATGGCAAAAGGAATCAACCCTCATGCACACCCCTCCTGATTTTACAATGTTCTGTATTCTCTTACTATGTTCAAATGACAACCTCTTGGTCTATGTACAGGTCCCTCATGAGCACCATCTAGTATTCTGGAATTCCCATTCTTCACAATGTTATCCATAATTTGTTATGATCCACATAGTCAAATGCCTTTGCATAGTCAATAAAACACAGGTAATCATCACTCTCATATTCTTTGCTTTTAGCAAGATCCATCTGACATCAGTAATGATATCCCTCATTCCACGTCCTCTTCTGAATCCAGCTTGTATTTCTGGATGTTCCCTGTCAATATACTGCTGCAACCATTTTTGAATTATCTTCAGCAAGATTTTACTTGCATGTGATATAATAATATAATGAGATATATAATAATTTCCACATTCTATGGGATCACGTTTCTTTGGAATGGGTACAAATGTGGATTTCTTCCAGTCAGTTGGCCAGGTAACTGTCTTCCAAATTACTTGGCATAGATGAGTAAGTGCCTGCAGCATGGCATCCATTTGTTGAAACATCTCAATGAGCATTCCATCAATTCCATCAAAACCTTTGCTTTTTACCAATTCCTTCAGTGCAGCTTGGACTTCTTCCTTCAATACAATTGGTTCTTGATCATATGCCACCTCCAGAAATAAGTGAACATTGGCCAATTCTCTTTTGTACAGTGACTCTGTGTATATCTTCCACCTTCTTTTCAATATTGCAACTCAACGCTTGAATTTTTTCTTCAGTTCTTTCAGCTTGAGAAATGCTGAGCAAGTTCTTCCCTTTTGGTTTTCTAACTCCATGTCTTTGCACATTTCATTATAATAATTTACTTTGTCCTCTCAAGCTGCTCTTTGAAATCTCTGGTCAGCTCTTTTATCTTGCCAATTTTTTTCCATTTGCTTTAGTTAGTCTCCATTCAAGAGCAGGTTTCACAGTCTCTTCTGATACCCAGTTTTATCTTTTCTTCCTTTCCTGTCTTTTAAATGACCTTTTGCTTTCTTCATGTATGATGTTCTTGATATCCCATAACTTGTCAGGTTTT
>NW_006921986.1:2362105-2363315 GCF_000298275.1 Orycteropus afer afer | reverse complement strand
CAGATGTAGTCAATCTGATTCCTGTGTATTCCACCCCATGAGGTCCACGTGTGCAGCCACTGTTTATGTTGTTGAAAAAGGTATTTACAATGAATAAGTTGTTGGTCTTGCAAAATTCTATCATGCAATCTCCAGAATTATTTCTATCACCAAGGCCATATCTTCCAACTACTAGTGATTCTTCTTTACTTCCAAATTTTGTATTCCAATCACTAGTGATAATCAACACATTTTGATTACATGTTTGGTCAATTTCAGACTGCAGAAGTTGGTGAAAATCTTCAATTTCTTCATCTTTGGCTTTATCAGTTGGTGCATAAATTTGAATAATAGTAGTATTAACTGGTATTCTTTGTAGGCATGTGGATTATTATCCTATCACTGACAGCATTTTACTGCACCACTTTTCTGTTCCCTTTGTTGTACTGTGGTGGCTTGCATGTTCCTGTGACAATGGAGGCTATACCAGCAATATTTCAAAGACCAGCAGGGTCACTCATGGTCAACAGGTTTCAGCAGAGGTTCCATACTAAGACAGACTGGGAAGAAGGAAGGGGTCATCCACTTCTGAAAAACTTAGCCAGTGAAAACCTTATGAATAACATGAAACACTTTCTGATATATTATGGGAAAACTTTATGAATAGCCCTGAAACATTGTCTGTTTTAGTTCCTGAAGATGAGTCCCTCTGGTCAGAAGGCACTCAAATACAACTGGTGAAGAGCTGCCTCCTCAAAGTAGAGTTGACCTTAATGATGTGGATGAACTAAAGCTTTGGGGATCTTTGTTTGCTGATGGAGAATGACTCAAAATGGGAAGAAATAGCTCCAAACATCCATTGATAATTGGAACATAGAATATACAAAGTATAAATCTAGGAAAATTGGAACTTGTGAAAAATGAAATGGAATGCATCAATATCCTAGGTATTAATGAGCTGAAATGGATTGGTATTGGCCATTTTGAATCAGACAATCTATATTATCTACTATGCAGGAATGACAAATTGAAGAGGAATTGTGTCACATTTATTGTCACAAAGAATGTTTCAAGATCTATCCTGCAGTACAATGCTGTTAGTGATTGGATAATATCCATACACCTACAAGGAAGATGGGAGCTTTGGTAGTGTAGTGCCTAAGTCACTTGACTGCAAACCAGAAGGCTGGCAGTTCAAACCCACCAGCCACTCCTCAGAAGGAAGATGGGG
>NW_006921986.1:2359351-2361315 GCF_000298275.1 Orycteropus afer afer | reverse complement strand
TCTGACTTGACGGCACATAACAACAACAATGAAATGGATTAAATCCTGCATTTGGCCAAGTCTTCATCTCCATCTGCTGGACTTGAACCAGTGGCCTGCAGTGTTATTTGCTGATCTTGAGATTGTGCCATTTTGCCTGCTGATCTTGGGTTTGTCAGCTTCAACAGCCAATATCTTCATGAGTCAGAAGAAACCTCCAGCTTCAGTTGGTCTGGAATGAGAGGCAAAGCTGAAGCCCAAAGTTGAGGGGCTTTCACCCAGCCTCTAGAGCAGGCACTTTTGATTTGGATATCTAGCCTCCTAAACTAGAAAATACTAAATTCCTGTTTGTGAAAGCCATCCACTTGTGGTATTTCTATTATAGAAGCACTGGATAACTAAGACAAACATGTTAATCCAACATCTCCAAAAATTAGAAAAAGAATAGCAAAAAAAAAAAATCCCTACAGTCACCAGAGAAAGGAAATAATAATGATTTGAATAGAAATAAATGAAACAGAGAACAATAGAAAGAATCCACAAGACTAGAATTTGGTTCTCAGAAAAGATTAATAAAATTGACAAATCACAGGCAAATTTAACAAAGGAAAAGAAAGAGAAGATGTAAATAACAAGAATAAGAAATGAAATAGGTGATGTTACAGTAGAAACGACTGAAATTAAAAGGATAATGGGTAATTATGAAGAACTGTACCCCAACAAACTTGAAAACGTAGAAGAAATGAACAAATATCTAGAAACACAATACCTATCTAAACTAACACAATCTGAAGTGGAAAATTTGGACAGACCTATAATGAACAAGTCGAAAAAATCCCAAATAAAAAAGGTCCTGCCCCAGGCAACTTGACTGGTAAATTCTACCAAATATTCAGGGAAGAGGTAACACCAATCCTCCTCAAACTATTCCAGGACATAGAAAAGGATGGAATACTCCCATTCTGCTTCCATGAAGCAGGCATAGCTCTAATGCTGAAACCAGGCAAAGACACCACTATAAAAGAAAGTTGCAGGACAAAATCACTCATGAACGTAGACACAAAAATTCTCAACAAAATCCTAGCCAATAGAATTCAACAACACATCAAAACATAACATATCATGATCAAATGGGATTCATACTTGGTATGCAATTATGCTCCAACATTAGCAAAACAATCAATGTAATCCACCACATAAATAAAATAAAAGGGGAAAAAAAAAACATGATCATACCAACTGAGGCAGAAAAGGCATTTGACAAAATCCAGTACACATTCTTGATAAAAACATTCAGGAAAATCAGAATGGAAAGGAAATTCCTTATCCTTATTAATGATATAGACACAAAACCAATGGTCAACATTATTCTCAATGGAGAGAGACAGAAAACATACCCCTTCTGAATGGGAGCCAGACAAGGATGTCCTTTATCATCAATTATTCAATTATCATCAATACAATATTGTATTGTGAGTTCTAGCCAGAGCAATAAGGCCAGAAAGGGAAATCAAAGGCATCCAAATTGGCAAAGAAAAAGTGAAACTATTTCTATTTGCATATGATATGATCCTATACATAGATGATCCTAGAGACTCATCAAGAAATCTACTGGAACAAATAGAGGGATTCAGCAAAGTGGCAGGGTACAAGATCAACATAAAAAAATCAGTTGGATTCCTCTATCTAACGAAGAGAACTATGAAAAGGAAATTAGGAAAACAATATCATTTACAACAACCACCCAAAAGATGAAGTACTTAGGAATAAATCTAGCAAAAGACTTATACAAAGAAAACTACAAAGCACTGCTGTAAAAACCAAAAAAAGACATACATAAATGTAAAAATGTACTACATCATGGATAGGAAGGGTTAACATTGTGAAAATATCAGTGCTACCCATAGCAATCTACAGATATAATGAAATGCCGACCCAGATTCTATTATCATACTTTAAAGAGATAGAAAACTAATCACCAGCTT
>NW_006921986.1:2355168-2358781 GCF_000298275.1 Orycteropus afer afer | reverse complement strand
CGTCACCAAAAGAGTGAAAAGAAGACCTACAGACTGGGAACAAAAATTGGCAATGACATATTGGACAAGAGATTAATGTCAAAAATCTATAGAAAATATGAACATCTCAACAACAAAAAAACAAAAAAATCCAACAAAAACAACAAAAAAAATGGGCAGAGGATATGAACATTTTACCAAAGAAGATTTTCAGGAAGCTAACAAACACATGAAGAAATGGTTGGAATCATTAACCATTTTGGAGATACAAATCCAAACAAGAAGATATCATTTAACCCCAGCATTAATAGCAATGTTTAAAAAGGAAAAAAAAAAAAATGCTTGCAAGGGTGTGAAGACCCTGGAACCCTCATACACTGAAAGTGAAACTGTAAAATGGTACAACCACTGTGAGAAATGGAATGGCACTTCCTTAAAAAGTTGGAAATAGAAATACCATTTGATCCATCAAAACTAGTAGGAGGTATATAGCCTAGAGAAACAAGAGCTGTGACCCAAGCAGATATATGTACACTCATGTGCATCTCAGCATTATTCACAATAGTAAAAAAGAGGAAAACAACCTAAGTGCCCATCAACAGATGAATGGATTAAGAAACTGAAGTACATACACACAATAGAATACTACTCATTTTAACGATGAATAATGATGAATCTGCGAAATACCTCATAACATAGATGAACCTACAGCAGTGTTCTGAATGAAATCAGTCAATTGCAAAAGGATAAATATTGTATGAGACCCTTACTGCAAAAAGTCAAGAAAAGGTTTATACACAGAAAGAATCATTCTTTCAAAGTTACCAGGAGTAGGAAGAGAAGGGAGGGTAAATCATTATCTAGAGGGTAGACTTGTACTAACTTGGATGAAGGGAAAGGCAATGTACAATAAGGAACAGACCAGCACAAAATGATCAAGATGCAGGAAGAGCACTAGTGTTACAGGCAGCTCTGGTAGCGTAGTGCCTAAGGCACTTGACTGCTAACCAGAGGGCTGGAGGTTCAAACTCACCAGCCACTCCTCTGAAGGAAGGTTGAGCAATCTACTTCCGTAGTGATACTGCCTCGGAAACCCAAGGAGGGGTCACTATGAGTCGGGGCCGACTCGACGGCACATAACAACAACAACAATTACATATGCAATCCTGCAGTAACAGTAATAACAACTATCTGTGAAGGGATACATAGAGAGATAAGCAAGCTGAACAGGGGTGGGAAGGCAAATGGGCCTGTTGTCATTGTTATTGTTGTTAGGTGGGGTCTAGCTGGTTCCAACTCATAGCAGCCCAGGTACAACAAAAAGAATCACTGCCCAGTCCTGCGCCATCCTCACAATCTTTGCTGTGCTTGAGCCCATCATTGCAGCCACTGTGTCAGTCCATCTCATTGAGCATCTTTCCCTTCTTTGCTGACCCTCTACTTTACCAAGCGTGATATCCTTCTCCAGGGAATGGTCCCTTCTGACAATATCACTGAAGTAGGTGAGACAAAGTCTGGCCATTCTTGCTTCAAAGGAACATTCTGACTGCACTTCTTCCAAGACAGATTTGTTCGTTTTTCTGGCAGTCCATGGTATTTTCAGTTTTCTTCACCAACACCACAAATTCAAAGGCATCAACTCTTCTTTGGTCTTCCTTATTCATTGTCCAGCTTTCACATGCATATGAGATGATTGAAAATACCATAGTTTGGATCAGGTGCACCTTAGTCTTCAAAGTGACATCTTTGCTTCCTAACACTTTAAAGAGGTCTTTTTGCAGCAGATTTGCCCAGTGCAGTACAACGTCTGATTTCATGACTGCTGCTTCCGTGGATCCAAGTAAAACAAAATCCTTGACAACTTCAATCTTTTCTCCATTTATCATGATGTTATTCATTGGTCCATCTGTGAGGATTTTTGTTTTTGTGTAGTTGAATGTGACTACACCCACAAATATATATAGATTTGACAGGATATTCTGCATATGTATTTATATGTGCTGCAAATATATCCATGAATATAGTAGAGTGCACAGAGGGCAAAATTATGAAACTTCTTAGCCATGACCAAACACCTTGAGGAAATGAGTTGCTGGGCCTGGAGGCTTAGCACACCAAGGTCAATAGGCATAACGGTCCATGAGGACAATGCTCTACATCCTACTTTGGTGAGTAGTGACTAGGGTCTTTAAAGCTTCTGAATGACTATGGTAGTTATGTTTGTGTGTCAACTTGGCTGGGCCTGGTTGAGTGGCTAGGCAGCTGGTGGTAGTTATTCCCCATGATGAGACTGGCAATCAACTCCATCGTGGGATCTACCACAAGCAGCTGAGTAGCTGCCCTTGGGATGTGGTCTGCTTCCTATATATAAGGAGAAGCCGTGGGAATGGTCTCTAGCCTATGGCATGCTTGGACCCTGCATGTAGCTGTGTCGTTGCTCAGCAGCTTGCTATGCTCTGCCGACCTTGGGACTTACAATGGACTTAAGTTGGCCAGCTGTGTGGTTTGGTAATATCGGGACTGTGCCTTTTTACGTGTCAAACTTAGGGCTGCTCTGCCTCAGCAGCCAGCAGCTGTCTGAGTGAAGAAATGTCTCTAGCTCCAGTGGGCCAGAAGCAGCAGATAGAGCTGGATCCCAAGGCTGAGGGACTTTCACCCAAACCTTAGAGCCTGGCACT
This sequence comes from Orycteropus afer afer, assembly GCF_000298275.1. Classification (NCBI taxonomy): domain Eukaryota; kingdom Metazoa; phylum Chordata; class Mammalia; order Tubulidentata; family Orycteropodidae; genus Orycteropus; species Orycteropus afer. The sequence continues at coordinate 2,356,124 of NW_006921986.1, read as the reverse complement.
TTGAACTTGGACTTAAAGCCTCCAAATTGGAAGAATAAGCTCCTGTTTGTTAAGGCCATCCCATTTGTGGTATATTCTTGTCAGAGTGGCACTAGGTAACCAGAACAATGATCATTTAAGGTGGAACTGTGGTAGTTAAGATTATGTGTTAACTTGCCTGGGCCTGGTTTTGAGTGGCTAGGCAGCTGGTTGTAGTTATTCCCCATGATGAGATTGGTAATCATCTCCATGGTGGAATCTGCCTTGAGCTGCTGAGTAGCTGCTTTGGGAATGTGGTCTGTTTCTGGTGCACAAGGAGAAGATTTGTGAATGGTCTGCATATTTTTTGGCATGCTTGCACCCTGCATGTAGCTGAGCCTTCATTTAGTAGCCTACCATGTTTCCTGCCAATCTTGGGACTGTCTCTGAACTTGAATCAACGGCCTGCCATGTGGTTTGTAATATTGGGACTGTGCTTTTTTATTTGTCAGCCTTGGGTTTGTCAGTCTCAGAAGCCAGCAGCTGCCTGAGTGAAGAAAACCTCCAGCTTCAGTGGGCCGGTAGCAAGAGGCAGAGCTGGTCTCTGGAAGGTTGAGGGACTTCACCCAGCCCCTAGAGCCTGGCACTTTGAACTCACACTTCTAGGCTCCAAAACTGCAGTAGAATGAACTCCTGTTTGTTAAAGCCATCCACCTGTGGTATTTTCTGTTAGAGCACCATGAAGTAACCAAAACAGCAACTAATAGTTTTTCCCTATCTGAAGCAAAGAAGAGTGAAGAAAATAGAAGATGCAAGGAAACAATTAGTAGTCCAAGGACTGACGGACTACCTGAAATCCGTCCTCTGTGATGCTGAAACTGGAAGAAGTAGATGGTACCCAGCTACCACTGCTCTGGAAGGGATCACAATAGGAAGTCCAGGATAGAGTGGGAGAAAAATGTAGAACAAAACTCAAAATCATAAAAAAAAAAAAAAAA
>NW_006921986.1:2346899-2355068 GCF_000298275.1 Orycteropus afer afer | reverse complement strand
GATCCTTAGACACCCTTCTAACACAGAACTATAGAGTGGGAGAAAAATGTAGAACAAAACTCAAAATCATAAAAAAAAAAAAAAAAAGACTAGACTTACTGGTCTGATAGAGAGAGACTATTGGAACCCCTGAGACTTTGGCCCTTAGACACCCTTCAAGCCAGGAACTGAACTCATTCCAAACAACTTTCAGCCAAACAATGGACAGACGTATAATATGAAAAATAACACCAGGGATTTATCCAATCATTAGAACAATCAGCCATTTGAGATCAAAAGGGCAACATTTACCCAAGGGTAATGTTCAGAAGGCAGGAAAGGGCAGCACAGAAGGACAAAGGGAAATAAATGGTAGTAAACACAGGCAGTGGGAAGAGTTCCGTCACATTGTGGGGATTGTAATCAATGTCATAAAACAAAATAAGTATGAATTTTTGAATGGAAAACCAATTTGTTCTACGAACTTTCACCCAAATCACAATTAAAAAAAAAAAAAAAAAAAAAAACAACACTACAGATCCCAGCAGAATATTGCCTGGTATAATGATTAGAGAACATTTTGTTCTGTTATACATAAAGTCATCTTGAGTTGGAGTCAAATCAATGACAATTAACACCAATGTGTCTAAAACAATGGAACATGTGATACTGTATTGTTTTCTTTGTTTGGGGAACAGTGTGTCTCCAAAGACAGTTCCAACCTGTACAGGGCCGCTCTGGGTCACATTGTGCCTAGATAAGAGTATGTTATTGTACCTCGGCACCATTCGGCTGCTGGTGGGACACTGAGGAACTCTGGTCTCCAGTGCTCTGAGAATTAATTCAATGGCATCGTCAACTACCCCCATGCACAAATGCTCATGTGTCAGAGCTTTTTAAGTTAAAAATTAAAGAGCAGATGGCAAAATAAAGACTTTGCAAATGTGAATTCAATGCTTTGTATGCATTTCACACTTTTTCATATGTAATCAACATTTATGCCACTTCTTATGGCTCACAGTTCATTTTTCAGCTCCATTTACAGCTAATAACAATCAACAGTCATAATTAGTAAAGTCCTCTTCCTTGTCACCTTCTACCACATGAGAATGTATTGTCACTGGGGCAGACGTAGAAAAGAAAACTGTTGCAGAGACTTACCAAATTAGGTCTTAAAGCAAAAATGACTTTTTCTTCACTGTGGGCATTTTGATCTGGCTACTGCAAGGAAAATATTGGAGTGGTGGATTTCTTGAAAAAATGCACTGATCGTTAAAGAGGAAGGGGAAAATGTTGGGTGTATGATATACCAGATAGCTGTTTAGAACTCCTAGATTACTAGAAACGAGCCCTGGTTGCACAGCAGTTAAATCACTTGGCTGCTAACCAAAAAGTCTGTGGTTTGAACCCACCAGTCACTCTATGTGAAAGAAGTGGCAGTCTGCTTGTGTAAAGATTCACAGCCTTGGAAACCATATGGGAAGTTCTATCCTGTCCTATAGGGTCACTATGAGTTGGAACAGACTTGATGGCAGGGACATTGGGTTTTTATTTATTTTTCTTAATTTACAAGAGCACAGACTATAACTGATTATCATCTTGGTTTAGAGACATATAAATGTTATCTTAGGTTCAGAGACATTTCCTATGCATGACAAAATGGTTAGTGCATGACTACATTAACTGGAGAAGACATAGGCTACCTTTTAAGAGAGATAGCTTGAGGTTCCAAAACAGTGCTTGGTGATAAACTGTAAACTTCTGTCTTCTTTAACCACCACCTGACTATCACTTTGTCATACTGTGATGGCTTGTGTGTTGCTGTGATGCTAGAAGCTATGCCACGGGTATTTCAACTACCACCAGGGTTACCCATGGTAGAAAGTTTTCTGCATAGCTTCAGGACTAGGACAGAGAAGAAAAATGGCCTGACAATCTATTTCTAAGAATTGGTCAGTGAAAACCATATGGATCGTAACAAAATACTGTTCAATACAGTGCTGGATGATGAGCCCCCTAGGCTGGAAGACCCTCAAAATACACAGTAGCTGCAACAACAGACTCAAGTACACCAATAGCCATGAAGATGGTACCGGACTGGGCAACAATTCTGTGGTAGTTAAGGTCGTGCACCACCTTGGCTGGGCCTGGTTTTGAGTGGCTGGGCAGCTGCTTGTAGTTATTCCCCACGATGAAACTAACAGTCAGCTCCATGGTTGAATCTACCATGAGCAGCTGAGTGGCTGTTTTAGGGATATGGTCTGCTTCCAGTATATAAGGAGAAGCTTTGGGAATGGTCTGAAGCTTTTGGTATGGTTGAATTTTGCATGTAGCTGAGTTGTTATTCAGCAGCCTGACATGTTGTCCGCCAGTCTTGGGACTCTTAATGGCCTTGAATCCATGGCCTGCCATGTGGTTTGGTAGTATCGGGACTGTGCCTTTTTACTTGTTGACCTTGGGTTTGTCAGTCTCAGTACCCAGCAGCTACCTGAGTGAAGAAAGTCTCCAGCTTTAGTGGGCCGGGAGCAAGAGGCAGAGCTGAAGGCCAAGGTTGAGGTGCTTTTACCCGGCCCCTAGAGCCTGGCACTTTGAACTCGGATTTCTGGCCTCCAAAACTGTAAGAGAATACACTCTTGTTTGTTCAAGCCACCCATTTGTGGTATCTTCTGTTAGAGCAGCACTAGCTAACCAGAACAATTTCATTTTGTTGTACATAGGGTTTCCATTAGTTAGAGCTGACTCAATGTCACCTAACATTTTATTTAAACCAGTAAGATTTTAAGCTTTTTGTTTTAGCTGCTTAGCTTTTATTCTAGTAACTACAGTAAGCATGACAGACTAAGTTCCTAATGGATATATGTTGAAGTATGCAGGCATGCAAACTTTTTCCTAGATAAATTCACTAGGTTGTCAGAAGGTCAGTGAGGGGAAAGTATCAGGACTTTACTAGTATGGAAGAAGAAGGATCCTGATCAAAAGGAGGAAAATACAGAACAGAATTTCAAAATCTCATTGAATACAGACTTTCTGGAGACACTGAGACTGGATGAATTCCCAAAACTATTTCCTGGAGATAATTTCTAAACCTTAAGCCAAAAATATCCCCTGAAGACTTCTTTAAAGGAAACAACAGTTTAGTTTATTAGGAAAGAATTTCTACCTTGCACATTGTGCTGTTTTAAGTACAACTGACAAAAAAAGTGTGTGGGTGGGTGGGGCTTGGCGAGAGTCTGGCATTGAGAGGGAGAGAGAGAATTGGAGACTCTTGTTCCTCTCAGGAACTAGGTTTGAGGTTAACTCTCATTGACTTAGTGCATTGGGCATATCTGCCGCAAAACACCACCACCAACAAAAACTCCTTAAAGTGTTATAATAAAGATGTTGTTTTGAAGACTAAAGTACAACTAACTCAAGCCAGGATGTTTTCAATTTCTTCATATGCATGCAAAAACTAGACAATGAATAAGGAAGACTGAAGAAAAGCTGATGCATTTGAATTATGGTGTTGACAAAGAATATTGAATATACCTTGGACTGCCAGAAGAACAAACAAATCTGTCTTGGAAGAAGTACAGCCAGAATGTCCCTTAGGAGTGAGGATGGTGAGACTTCATCTCACTTGGTTTGTACCTGTTATCAGGAGTGACCAGTCCCTGGAGAAGGACATTATGCTTGGTAAAGTAGAGGGTTACAGAAAAAAAAAAAATTCTCCAATGAGATGGATTGACACAGTGGCTGCAACAACGGACTGAAAGATAGCAACAATTTTGAAAGGTGCAGAAATTAGCAGCATTTTGTTAGAACTGACTGAAAGTCACCTATGGTAGTTAAAGTTGTGTGTCAGCTTGGCTGGGCCTGGTTTAGAGTGGCTGGGCAGCTGAATGTAGTTATTCCCCATGTTGAGACTGGTAATCAACTCCATGATGGAATCTGCCGTGAGCAGCTGAGTAGCTGCTTTAAGGATGCGGTCTGCTTCCAGTATGTAAGGAGAAGCCTTGGGAATGGCCTGCAGCTTGAAGACACACTTGGATTCTGCATGTAGCTGAATCTTCATTTAACAGCCTGTCATGTTTCCTGGCAATCTTGGGACTGTCTCTGGACTTGAACTAGTGACCTACCATGTTGTTTGGTAATATTGTGACTGTGACATTTTATCTGTCGATCTTGGGCTTGTTAGCCTCAGCAGCCAATAGCTGCCTTAGTGAAGAAGACACCTCTAGCTCCAGGGGGCCAGGAGCAAGAGGCAGAGCTGAAGCACAACATTGAAGGGCCTTCACCCAACCCCTAGAGCTTGGCACTTTGAACTTGGACTTCTAACCTCCAAAACTGTAAGAGAATAAACCCCTATTCAAGCCATTATATTTGTGGTATTTTCTGTTAGAGCAGCCCTAGAGAACCAAAATAGCACCTAATAACAACAACAATACACTTGTGGGTATAATCCTATTTGGGAATAGGATTTTCTTTGTTGTTTTAATGAGACCATATCAGTGTAAAGTGTGTTCTAAGCCAATCACATATGAAATATAAAAAGAGAAAATTAGGCACAGGAAGTACAAATGGAGAAAGATTGATGGCACACGAAAATAACTAAGGAACCAAAGAAGAAAAGCTGCAAGAGAAGGATTTTCCCCCAGAGAAGACAGAGAAAGCTTGCTCCTTGATCCATCACCCTTAGTTCAGACTTCTAACCTCCAAATTGTGAGGAAACAAATTCTGGTCATTGAAGCCACTCACCTGTGGTATGTCTGTCACAGCAGCTCTAAGACACTAAGGCAGGGGCCTATGCTCTTAAGCACTTCACGGTACTGCCAGGGCCTGCAGAACAGGAGGGAGCTGACACTCAGCCAGGGCTTTGCTTGACCAGCTCTGTACCTTGGCATGGAACTAGCAGAGGAAGTGCACTTTTATCTAATTGGCTCAAAAAGCTTTTTGCAAATCAAGCCCCATGTTCACAAGGTTGTCTCTATTCAGAGGGGACACTTTTTCTATTCTCACATAAGTGAGAGGTAGCTTGGCAGCCTCCCTTCACAACATCTCTCTTTAGTGCCACAAGCAGTTAGTGTGGGCCGTTAGTGTGTGTGATACCCATACTTCAATGTGTGTGCTGGTATAGCTACCACCAGACAACTTTTACTCTTACTCCCTAATTATGGCTTTTACGTTCTGCTGTCATTCTCTTCCCCTCACATGATCAGCCCAGTAGGATTGGACGACAATGAGCGTTGGCTCAGAGCCCTCCGAGCGGAAAGAGGGCAGCTCTGTGTCGCCCGCCATGCTGCTGTAGCAGGAACACGGCAGCTCCAGGGCGATGGTTGTGCACACACCCAAAGTTAAGCACCACCATAGAAATTTTCATGGTGGTAATTTTGTAAGAAAATATCTGAAATGTTCTGACTGTTCTGCTTTTGAAAATAAGTAGAAAGAAATGAAAACCTTCATCTACCAGCCACAAAATGCACACTGTGGTTCTATGTCACAGTCAGATGTGGAGTCAGAAGCCTCAAACCAAGATCGCAGCCCTAGCATGTCCTTATGTCAAGCTTTTAACGTGGGTATTGTTTTCAATCACCATTTATAGAGCAGGAAATTGAGGCTCAATGCAGTTAAGTGGTTTTTACCAAGATCATTTATCTTTTAAGAGTCAAAGCCAAGCCTCAAACAGAAGGCACGGTTCAAATGTTTCAATCTCTCCAAAATGTTCATGAAAAATAATTGTTCCTCATCTGAAACTCATGCTGTTTTTGTTGTTGTTATGTGCCGTCGAGTTGGACCTGACTCATAGCGACCCCTCCTTGAGTTTCTGAGGTGGTATCACTACGGAAGTAGATTGCCCCACCTTCCTTCCGAGGAGTGGCTGGTGGGTTTGAACTGCCAGCTTTCTGGTTAGCAGTTAAGTGCCTTAGGCACTATGCCACCAAAGCTCCTAATTATGTATATATGTAACCAAACCCTGTTGTTCAGTCTTTCTATGCTATCATGATTTAAAGGGCACACACAGCAAAAAATACTGAAAAAGGAAATCTTTAATCTTCAATTGTCTCTCAAAAATATAAGGAGACACAATTCAAAATCCTCAGCAAAGTTTTTGTATCCCTTTCTCTCTTCTCCCCAACTCTCTCTCACCTCAGTTCCAGAGCCTCACCCATCCTCCCAAAGCACTTCTCTCCCCAATCTGAAAAGACTTTTTTTCTTTCTCTTTCTTATCTTTTCTCTCTGAACTACTCACTATTGGATATACTTAGCCTGCTTCTACGTTTTTTACTTTCCCATCAGCCAGTTTTACTTCTGAATCACAATTTACCTCACCTCAGAGAGTGTTTCACACCAGAAGTCCACTAGTGATCCGTCTAAGACAACAGTCTCTCCCTCAAGAACAGAGTTAGCAGATGGGCAAGGGACAGCCCAATAACACTCAATAATTTGTTACCTTGTCATACTACTAATAATAGCAGACTATTTTATGAGTACCACTTCTGTTCCAAATGTTGTTCCAGTTACCTTATCTATACTATCTCTAATCTTTCCAATAACCTAACAATCTTGACAAGTAGATATTTTGTTTGGAGAAACTGTCCCAGAGATTTCCTGGTGTACCCAAGTTTCCACAGAACTCCCCTTGTGGTAGTTAAGTTTGTGTGTAAACTTGGCTAGGCCTGGTTGAGTGGCTGGGCAGCTGGATGTAGTTATTCCCCATGGTGAGTTTGGTAATTAACTCCATGGTGGAATCTATTGGAGCAGCTGAGTAGCTGCTTTAGGGATGTGGTCTGCTTCCCATATATAAGAAGCAGCTTTGGGAATGGTCTCCAGCTTATAGCACGCTTGAACCCTGCATGTAGCCAAGTCATTCTTCAGCAGCCTGCCATGCTCTGCTGCTCTTGGGACTTTCAATGGACTTGAATCAATGACCTACTGTGTTGTTTGGTAACATGGGGACTGTGCTATTTTGTTTGTTGACCTTGAGCTTGTCAGTCTCAGCAGCCAGCAGCTGCCTGAGTGAAGAGATGCCTCTAGCTTCAGTGGGCCAAGAGCAAGAGGCAGAGCTGAAGCCCAAGGTCAAGGGGCTTTCACACAGCCCCTAGAGCCTGGCACTTTGAACCCGGACTTAAAGTCTCCAAATTGTAAGAATAAACTCCTGTTTGTTAAAGCCATCCCATTTGTGGTATATTCCTGTCAGAGCAGCACTAGGTAATCAGAACACCCCTAAAAAGCCTTTCCTTTTCTGCCATCCCACACTACCTCTTATCTAGTCCTCTAACTAATCTGTGAGTTCTTCAAGGTCAGGCACTTTGTCTTACTCATCATTTTATGCCCAGAGCCTAGCACAGAGGTGAGCCCATTAAAAACTATTGGAACACATTCCTTAAAAAGTTGGAATTAGAAATGCCATTTGACCCAGCCATTCTATTACTAGGTATATATCCTAAAGAAGTGAGAGCCAGGACAAGAACAGATATATGCACACCCATGTTCATCACATTCCTATTTATAATAGCCAAAAGATGAAAACAATCTAGGTGTCCATTAACTGAAAAATGAATAAGCAAACTATGGTACATACATGCTATGGAATACTATGCAACCCTAAAGAATAACAAAGAATCTACAAAAAACAACACATAACATGGATGAACTTGGAGGACATTATGCTGAGTGAAATAAGTCAATCACAGAAGGACAAATACTATATTAGTCCATTATTGTAAAAAGTCAAAGAAAAGTTCATATATGGAAGGAAATTTTCTTTCTTGTTTATGAGGGGTGGGAGGGGAAGATAGGGAACACTGTTAGATAGGTAGAGACAAGTATAGATTTGGGTTAAAAGAAAGGGAATGTACCAAATGTAAGTGATCAACACAGTGGCAATGAGAAATAAGAAGACAGAGAGAGGTACATGGGAGGTACAGACAATAAAGATGAACCCTTTTGCACATACAGTACTGCATTGTCAGTTGAAAGCAAACATGGATATAAGGGTGGATAGATGAGTAGACAGGCTGAACTATTAGATATGTCTGTGCAGGCGGGAGTGTGCCCAAGACCATGTATAGGGTTGACAGACAACATTTCTACAAGTGTATTGATATGTTCTGTAAGAATGTCCTGGTGTACTGTGGCTTCCACCCAAACAAAAGATAGGCATATGAGCTGAACATTCACATTAGGTAGATACACTCCTTGGAGAGAACA
>NW_006921986.1:2316584-2346184 GCF_000298275.1 Orycteropus afer afer | reverse complement strand
CAGGTTTGCTGGTCTGATAGAGCCTGAGGGAACCACTGAGACTATGGCCTCTAGCTGCCCTTCAGGTCTGGAATTGAATCCACTCCTGTGGCTTTCAGCCAAACAAAAGACAGGCAAATGAGCTGAACATTTACATTAGGTAGATATACTTCTTGGAGAGAACAATCATGAGAGAATAGAAGGGCTGTGTATGCACAGGGGGACAGATCTATGGCAGGAGTGCATGGAGGGAAGGACACAGGGAAGAAGTAATTGTGGGGAGGAAGTGGGAGGAGAGCTGTTGCATTGTGGTAAATTGTAGTCAATGTCATGAGACAAAGTATATGTGAACTGCTGTGTGGAAAGTGAATTTGCTTTGTAAACTTTCAGCCAAATCACAAAAAAAAATTAATAAATAAAAATGTTCCAAAAAAGCTATTGGAACACAGTGCAATGCTCTCACAGCACCTTCAGTACAACTCCAATAGAAGTCACCCCTGGTGCCACCTCATCTTTACCAACAAAGGTCATAATTTTCCTTATCCTTCATTACTGAGTCCACAGGTTCACATCTTAGGATCTTTGGTTCTTTTTGGCATACATGCAGGCCAAACCTCTTTTCCCACAAGGAAATAGAGCCCAGAGCTCACTCATGTGATGAATGGCCTAGGCAGTCTTCTTTTTATGAGACCACACTGCCTCTCCTTGGTAAAGGGAGGTTGCAAATAAACCACAAAGCAGGAATGTAGCACTAGTATTATTCAGGTGGTTTTCTAGATGCCAGTCTGGACCTATTCCCAGCAAGGCATATGGCAAACAGGTTGTCTCTTTACACAATTCTCCAGGAAGTTTTATGTCCTATCATTGAACTTGGAGTAGGTTGAACCAAAATTTCCCTTCAATTCTGGGTAAGGCATTTGACCTCTTAATGCTTTTATTTACCCACCAAAACAGGAAAGGGCACTGACTTGGGAATTAAAAAAGAGATTTGGGTTCTAGTCCAGATTCTGATATTGAACCTTGGAAAATTTACCATCTGGAAGCTCCCTTTGGCTCAAGGGCTGTCTGGTGGCTTTGCCAAGCCTTCCTTAGCTTGCACAGCAATCTCAGATGCCTCTACCCCACCTTCCTTCTCTTTCTCCTTTACCTTGTATGAGACTACATTATGGTATGATGACTTTCCTAGCTTTGCCTAACTCCATCTCCACTTTGTCTTGCAGATGTTTCCTTTAATAAAATTCTCACTTGGTGTCACTTAGTTAGAGGACCCAAACTAACACAGAGCTCCAACCTAGCTTTCAACCCACAATTCTTCATGATTCAAATTGGTCTTATAGAAGTCACTTAATCATACATTCATGGCCCGTTCACATTGAGAATTCATTTTCATTCAACCAATATTTGCAGGCTGTGTATCTTGTGCAAAACACTGTGCTAGATGCTGCTGATAACACTAATGAAAGAGTCTGACATGGCCTCCTGTAGCCCACATTCTGGTGGAATGGCCCTCTGTCTTTATATTTCCTTACCAAAAACTGCTCCTTCAAGAGCTCCACCTGAACTTTTTCTAACTTTACCCAAATCAGCATACCCGGAATATTCTGGCATCTTCAGAACCTTCCTAGCTCTGTCTGCATTTTTGTTTTGGGGTGTATATTGCCTGTGTTACATTAAGTGTGTGTGTGTGTGCATTATCTATGCAACATGATTGTTTACTGCTTGATGGTAAGAGCAATTTTACATCTTTTCCTATTTTTTGTGTGCTAAGGCACAATTAGGAGCTCTGGTGGTGTAGTGTCTAAGGCACTTGACTGCTAACCAGAAGGCTGGTGGTTCAAACCCACCAGCCACTCCTCAGAAGGAAGATGGGGCAATCTACTTCCGTAGTGATACTGCCTCGGAAACCCAAGGAGGGGTCACTAGGAGTCGGATCCAACTTGATGGCAGTGAGTTTTAAGGCACAATTGGCTTGCAATAAAAATATATTTATTGAATGCTTACTATTTCCCAGGCAAATAGAATTTCAGAGATTCAGGGGAAAGTAACAGATTTTTTGGAGGGGGGAGATTATATAGAAAATCAAATAATATCATTTTCTATTTGGGAAAATTATCCAATTCTGCAACTTCAAATAACAAAGTAAAATCTAGCTCTATTTCAGTCCCACTGCCACTGAGTCAATTCTGACCTTAATTTCATAGTGGTGGAAATATCTAGAATCTGCAGTGATTCTTCTCCAGGGTCTTCAGTGGAGAATATTTAAGGGGGAGGAGAAATACTGTTATGTTTGTCTAGATGGAGCTGTATTAGTTGGAATAAGATCAGATGCTGTGAATAAGAGGTGCAACAATTATTCCTGAGCTTAAAGATGGGGAAAATGTATTGCTTTCCATGTAACAGTTTGAGGTGAGTGGCCAGGTCATCAGGAGCTCTGCTCCACAGTCTTTCAAGGCTTTGGGGCCTGGTGTCATCACATGGTCAAGACTAGGTCTCCAGTGGTTCTACTGGGGAAGAAGGAGAGCATGGAGGAAGCACAGTCAGGGTCTTAGACAGTGGCTACGAGTGGCCCACATCCTTCTGATGGTGTGAATTTAGTCCATATCTAAATGCAACAGTCACTGAGCAGGTACATGCCCAGTTATCATTTAATTGTCATGGAGGGAGGGAGAACTGATTTCGGGTGAGAGTAGCTGATTCTACATAGGAGTTCTTGTGTCATAGTTGTTAATCAAAAGGTTGGTGTTTCAAACCCACCAGCCATTCCACAGGGGAAAGATGTAGTAGTCTGCTTTCTGTAAAGATTTATAGCCTTGGAAACCTTAAGGGCAGTTCTACTTTGTCCTAAAGGGTCTCTAGAGTTGAAATTGACTCCATGGCAACAGTTTTTCTGTTTATTAGCTGACTCTGCCACAGGACGATCACTCGTCTGTTGGTTTGTTTTACTGTGTTGTGTTAGTTTGTGTGCTGCATGTTGCTGTGTTCCTGGAAGCTATGCCACCAATATTCAAATACCAGTAGGGTCACCTATGATGGACAGATTTCAGTGGAGCTTCTAGGCTAGGACAGACTAGGAAGAAGGACCTAGTGATCTACTTATATATATATATATAAAAAGAAAAAAGAAAAATTGTCCAATGAACTCCTTATGAACATTATCTGACACAGTGCCCGAGCTGAGCCCCTCAGGTTGGAAGGTGCTCAAAATAACTAGGGAAAAGCTAAGCCCACCTTAATTATGTGGATGGCATAAATTTGCTGACAGGCATGACTAAAAATGAGGAGAAACAGCTGTAAACATCCATTAATAATCAGAATGTGGAATGTACAAAGTATGAATCTAAGAAAATTGAAAATAATCAAAAATGAAATGGAATCCATGAAGACTGATATCCTAGGCATTAATAAACTGAAATGGACTGATATTGGCCATTTTGAATTGGACAATAATATGATCTAGTAAAGAGCTTTGGTGGCATAATGCCTAAGGCATTTGACTGCTAATGAAGAAGGATAAATTGTTGGAAAATATGGCCTGGGGATATGACACAGATCTCATGATAGAATTTTACAAGTTCAATGACTTATTCATTGTAAATACCTTTTTGCAACAAAATAAACAGTGGCCTCACCAGGTGGAATGCACAGGAATCAAACTGTGGAAAGAGACTATGAAAAACTCCATATCATCAGTCAGAGCAAGGCCAGGGGCCAACTGCAGAACAAACCATCAACTGCTCATATGCAAGTTCAAGTTGAAGCTGAAAATGCCCTGGAAGTAGGAATCAAGAAATCAAGCAACATATTGCACTGGGCACATCTGCTGCAAAAGACCTCTTTAACCAAACTCACTGCTGTGGAGTTGAATCTGACTCATAACGACCCCTCCTTGGGTTTCAGAGGCAGTATCTCTACTGAAGTAGATTGCCCAGTCTTCCTTCCGAGGAGTGGCTGGTGAGTTTGAACTACCAGGTTTGTGGTTAGCAGTCAAATGTCGTAGGCACTATGCTACCAGAGATCCTGTTTGGTTTGGTTTGGAAAGTGTTCAAAAGCAAAGATATCACTTCAAGGACTAAGATGTGCCTGACCCAAGCAAATTATGTATGGTCTTTTCATTCATCTCATATGCATGTGAACATTGAACAATGAATAAGGAAGACGAGAGAAGAATTGATGCCTTTGAATTAAGGTGTTGGTGAAGAATATTGAATATACCATTGACTGCCCAAAGAATGAAGAAATCTATCTTGGAAGAAGCACAACCAGAATGCTCATTAGAAGGGAGGATGGCAAGATTTCATCTCACGTACTTCAGACACGTTATCAGGAGGGACCTGTCCCTGGAGAAGGAGATCATGCTTGGTAAAGTAGAGGGACAGAAAAAAGGGAAAACCCTCAATGATATGGATTGACCTAGTGGCTGCAACAATGGGCTCAAACACAGCAAGGATTATGAGGGTGGCACAGAACCAGGTGGCATTTGGGCAATCTACTCTTGTAGTGATACCGCCTCGAAAACCCAAGGAGGGGTCGCTGTGAGTCGGGTCTGACTCCACAGCCCATAACAATGACAACATGAGTAGAAACCGACTCAAAGGCACCTAACAACAACAGCCTCAGGACCGTAGACTGGAGAGAGTTCCTTGGAAGGGCCATCATTTTCATTTGACAATTGAGGACACTTGAACTCACAGTGGTAAAGCGATTAGTCCAAGGTCACATTCCAGTTGAAGGTGGAACTGGAACTTGAAATCAGAACTGGAAGATTTTCAAGCTTCTTTTCCTTATTTGTCTTAAATAATGAATATGTTTTATATTCCTTTCTGTTCTTATTAATATTCATCTGTTTTAAAATATTTCTCACCTCATTTATTTGAGTATAGTTTTTCTTTTATTCTCCCCTTTCTCCCCTAAGTCTATAATCTACAGAGGTTTCCCTCTCTAGATATGTTTTTTTCCTTCAGCTCACATCTCCTTTATTTGATTTCTTTTCATGTTCATTTTTCATGCATTTGGTTACTCTTCTTTCATATTTAAATAATCATAAATCAAACATTGGTTTTCCTTTCCATGAACTCTTTATACCGTATTTTTAAAATATTTTTTTCTTACCTCATCTTTGTAACAATTCATTCCTGTTGAAATAAGAATACCTTTGGTTTGATTTAGCCTAACTTTATTTCAACCAATCAATCAACCAATCAGTAGAGTCTGTGAAATAATGAAAGTGTTACCTTTAAGTATCCACTCAATGTTTGCATGTTAAATACCAAGCCTTCTTATTAAATAAAGTTTACTATTGACTCTTTTTTGAATCAGTGTTTTAAAATAAATGTCATTCAGTAAGGTCACTGAAAATCACACAGTGAGTTCCTGGAAACGGCTAAATTCTAAGCAATGGCATCATTGTTCCCAAATAAGTAAGGTAAGGAAGGTGAACTTGAAATGTAGAGACCAACTTGATAAGCAGCAGCTTAATCTCCTGCTTTTACTGTGTAGCCTCTCAAAATACTTGCGTTTAGTCTGATGAACTGTTTATGTAAATTAATTGTATTAGATTAATAAAGGAAAAAAATAGGCTTTCCAGCTTACTGGTTTCAAGAGGTATTTTAACTAAGGGGAGCTCCGGTAGCATAGTGCCTATGTGAGTCAGGTCCAACTCGATGGCACATAACAACATTTTAACTATAAAATTATAAATTGATTTTTCCCGTTACAAACAGAATAATGCAGATATTGTCTTAAAACTTTAGTAGTTTATATATTCAAAAATACAAAAATTGAATATTATCTAATGCTAACTAAGTCGATTCGACCCATAGCGACCCATCCTTGGGTTTCCAAGGCAGTATCTCTATGGAAGTAGATTGCCCAACCTTCCTTCCAAGGAGTGGCTGGTGGGTTTGAACCGCCAGCCTTCGGTTAGCAGTCAAATGCCTTAGGCACAATGCCACCAGAGCTCCCTTATTTAATGCTATCAATATAATAAAAAATCTTTCTTGTATATTTTGCTAGTATTTCTATTAACCATTGAACGTGCATTATTCTTTTTCTCTTAAAAAAATAAAGTAAAAAAAGAAAAATAACAAAAACAGATTCATGCTACTCATTGAAGTATAATTAGGAGTCATATATGGATGATATCTATGGCTATAGCAATATGAAATACAGCTGTATTAGCCAAGATTGACTAATTGCTATAATAATCAGCCCCAACATGTCAGAATTTGACAAAATAATGGCTCATTTCTCACTCACAAAATACTCCAACATGGACGTTCCTGACCAGGAGGTCCTATTGAGTGGCTCTCTTCCAAGCAGTGACTCAAGACCCAAGCTCCTGCCATCTTGTGTCATACCCTAGGTCTTCAAGATTCTCTGTTTATAGCTTCACAGATAGCAAACCAAATCCATAAATAATAATGAATGAAAGATTGTATCCTACATGAGAACCCATGCCCCAGGGCAGGACTGGGAAATATAGTCTGACCCTAGGTCCAGGAAAAAAAGGAAAGAGGCTTAGGTGAACACATAGCAATCTCTGCCACTCCTGCCAAAATAAAAAGTGATTAATTTCCAATCACTAGAAAAGGACATCATGGTTGGTAAAAAGTCAGTGAAAATGAGGGTATTTTCAATGAACTGGATTGACTCAATAGTCATAACCAAGGACTCAAACATACGGACAATCAGGAAGATGGAGCAACATTGGTCAATGTTCCTGTCCGTTTGCAGGCTTTCCAATCTTATTGTTCTCAACACAAGTTGCTATTCCTTGTCTCCATGCCTCAGCTATTCTGGCCTTTTCCTTCATCTTTAGGCTAGCATGTATATTCCTTGAAGACTTTATTTCTACTTGTGTGTCCTGTTGTACAAGTATTACTTTCTCTCCAAAATTACTGTTTCTGAGATGCCACAGTGAGTGTTCAGACAGTGAATGAAGGTAGTGAGAAATACTATATCATCTAAATGTATTTGGTACCTGAGGGTCAAAGAACAAGTCATAAGAGTATAGATAGTGAAGACTACAAGCAGTGTTTTAATATATATAAATACACACATACATACCTAATTGGCTGCTAGTTTTACATAGTAAAAATTCAGGAAGTGATGGCTACCTGTTTAAAGTGTTTTCTTAACTTTCTTTTCACATGCATGAAAGGTATAGAAAGGCCATGTAGGCTATAGTGTCAATGGTATAGCAGAATGTCTTGGTTGAGACCCAGCTCTGTTTCTTACCAGTAAAACTCTGCCTCACTTATCATAGCTGTAAAATGGGGATGATAAAATGTCGATACCATCATGTTGTGAGGACGAAATGAGTGAATACATGTAAAACATTTAAAATACTACTTTTCACATGAAAAATTCCCCATAAACATTAGCTAGTAGTGGTGGTGTTAGGTGCCATCGAGTCGGCTCCAACTGATGGAGACCATATTACAACAGAATGAAAATCCTTGCTATATGTGAGCCATCATCGCAGCCACTGTAAATGCATCTCATTGAGGGCTTCCCCTTTTTCGTTGGCCCTCCCCTTTACCACACATGACATCCTTCTCCAGGGAATGGTCCCTTCTGACAACATGACCAAAATAGGTCAGATGAAGTCTGGCCATTTTCCCTTCCAAGGAGCATTCCAGCTGCACTTCTTCCAGGATAGATTTGTTCATTCTTTTGGCATTTCCTAGTACTTTCAGTATTCTTTGCCAATACCACAACTCAAAAGCATCAAATCTTCTTCAGTCTTCCTTAATCATTGGCCAGCTCTCACATGCATATGAGGTGACTGAGAACATCATAGCTCGGGTTAGGCACATCTTAATCTTCAATGAAATATCTTTGCTCTTCACCACTTTAGAGAGATCTTTTGCAACAGATTTGCCCAGTACAATATGTCCTCTGGTTTCTTGACTGCTGCTTCCATTGGTGTTGATTGTGTAACCAAGTAATATGAAATCTTTGACAACTTCAATCTTTTCTACGTTTATTGTGATGCTGCTTATTGGTCTAGTTGTGAGGATTTTTGTTTTCTTCATGTTGAGGGTGTAGGGAGCTCTGGTGGCATACTCCATAAGGCATTTGACTGATGGTTCAAACCCACCAGCCACTCGTTAGAGGAAAAGTTTGGCAATCTGCTTCTATAGTGGAGTCACACTTCATTTGGATTAAATTCTGAAATAGTTGACTAAAATCCACATATAATGCATTTTTTTTCTCTCTCTTTCCCTCACTCCTTTCTACCCTCCCTCCAGACTTCCTTCTTCTTGCAATCCTTTCCTCCCTCCCCCCCTTCTCTCTCACTTTCTTCATTTCTTTCTTAGAGTATGAAAACAACTCAGATTATCGAAACTCACTTTCCCCACTTAGCACGATAGCTTAGTGTTTTACCATGATAGCTGAATAACTTAAAAACATATATTTTCTATTTATGGTATCAAAGTTTGTTCTACTGTACTTCTGTTGCTTGGTTTGGAGAGATATAACTTATCTATGAAACAAAAACTCTTAAAACTAGACTGAGAAACAGTATGATGACAAATAAAGAAGAAATTGAAGTTGTCAACTTCATTCAACTTGGATCAATTATCAATGTCCAAGGAAACAGCAGTCAAGAAATAAAATGACATATTACACTGGAAAATCTGCTACAAAAGACTGAAGTTTTAAAAAAGCAATGATGTCACTTTGGTGACTAAGGTGCACCTGACCCAGTCATGGTATTTTCAATCACCTCATCTGTCTGTGAAAGCTGGACAATGAATAAGGAAGACCAAAGAAGAATTGATGTCCTTGAATTATTGTGTTGCCAAATAATACTGAATATAGCATGGACTAGCAGAAGAACAAACAGATCTGTCTTGGAAGAAATACAGACAGAATGTTCTCTTAGAAGCAAGAATAATGAGACTGGGAGTTGCTTTCTTTGACCAGATGCTAGAAAAGTAGAGGGCCAACAAAAACATGAGAAACACTCAATGAGACAGACTGACACAATGGGCAGCAATGGACTCAAACATACCAAGGAAAATGGCACAGGACCAAGCAACATTTTGTTCTATTATATGCATAAGGGTGCTGTAAGTCAGAGCCAACTCAACTGCAACTGACACCATGACCAGCAATTACTTATCTGAATCCCACAGGTAGTTTGTACTACAAATTAATGGTGACCTTGAGAATCCAAAGCCTCCACCTCTTGTTATGATAAGAATTGAGGAACTGAGGCTGTGTTTGAGGACTGAACTCTAAGGGGGAAAACAGGGCAGCTCAAGGCAAGAATTACACTGAATAATTCTGTTGCTACTTTCTAAGCACCATCTAAGACATTCTGTTTTCCAGCTATTTATTAATTATGCTATTTCATCACAAAAGTGATTTTGCAATCTGATAAGTAAGGGACAACTGGTAGACACCAATAAGATCAGTGAGGATAACCTAGAAAGAGAAAAACTGAAGCCAGAGAAACTGGAAAGATTATGGAAATTTCAGGAATGGCATGGAAGACCTTAACAATGAAATTATAGAAGGAACTAAGTAAAAGGGGTGAATTTGAAGATTAAAGAAAGGAAGAATTAGTAGAAATTGGTGGTTCATTTAGTGGTTGGCATAACCCAGACGTGTCCATGAGATTTACTTGTGGTGACCTGTCCTGCCTCTCAAATCCACAGCTTGAGGAAGCCCAAAGCTCATGTATGATTTTTGCTAATTCTGGAAGGCTCCATTCTCATGATCTTCCCTGTTCCACAACTCTGGCTTTCCAATGGACTGCTTTTGCCCAGATCAACTCCACCCCTTTGATTTTCTAAACTAACTCAGACCCAGCCATTATTTATTAAAGTAATTACGCAGATATTACAGACTGACTGACCCAATATACCACATAGCTCCTTTGCCTGACTCTATGTAATAATACATAAAAGATAAATATTTCCTTTTAACTCTTAAAATTCAGGAGGGCCATCTCATGCTGGGGTGCTTCTGAGAAGCTTCTTTTATAAAAGAAGATGGCTATTTTTGGTAGCATAGTGGCTAAGGCACTTGACTGCTAAATAGAAGGCTGGCGGTTCAAACCCACCAGCCACTCCTCGGAAGGAAGGTTGGGCATTCCTACTTCCGTAGTGATACTGCCTCGGAAACCCAAGTAGGGGTCGCTATGAGTCGGTTCGACTTGATGGCACATAACAACAACAGCAACAGCCACTCCTTGGAAGGAAGATGGGGCAATCTACTTCTGTAGTGATACTGCCTTGGAAACCCAAGGAGGGGTCGCTATGAGTCGGGGCCGACTCGATGGCAAACAACAACAACAACAACAATTTTTGGTACCATCCCTTTTCCCTCTTTCTCCTTCCTATCTTGATTTGGATTTAGTGCCCAGACCTAAGATAGATATGGTAGTTAAGGTTATGTCTCAACTTGGCTGGGCCTGGTTTTGAGTGGTTGGACACCGAGTGGTAGTTATTCCTCATGATGAGACTGGCAATCAACTCCATGGTGGAATCTGCCATGAACAGCTGAATAGCTGCTTTAGGGATGTGGTCTGCTTCCTGTATATAAGGAGAAGCTTTGGGAATGGTCTCCAGCTTTTTGGCATTCTTGGACCCTGCATGTAGCCAAGTCATTTTTCAGCAGCCTGCCATTCCCTGCTGATCATGAGACTTCTTCTGGACTTGAATTAGTGGTCTGACATGTTGTTTGGTAATATTGGGACTGTGCTTTTTCACTTGTCAACCTTGAGGTTGTTAGCCTCAGCAGCCAGCAGCCACCTGGGTGAAGAGATGTGTCTAGTTTCAGTGGGGCAGGAGCAAGAGGTAGAGCTGAAGCCCAAGGTTGAGGGGCTTTCAGCTAGCCCCTAGAGCTGGCACTTTGAACTCGGACTTCTAGCCTCCCAAACTGTAAGAAAATGAACTCCTGTTTGTTCAAGCCACTCATTTGTAGTATAGTCCTGTCAGAGCAGCACTAGGTACCAAAAGAGACAAAGCATATTGGCCCTAAAAGATAAGCAGGACAGCTAAGAGAGTCAACCCTACTCCCTTTATTCTATTTATCTCAACCTCCAGCTGGCCAAAACTAGCATGAGTTGGTATGGTAGCCATCTTAGTATCCTAGGTGACCTGTAGTCATTAAGTGCCTCATGAATATTAACCTCTCTGCCCCTGGGTGGAGTTTAGCTACCATTTTCCAAACATGCAACCTATGGAGAAATATGTAGCCCTAACTGCACCTGCATAGAATGTAGAAGTATGTATACTCATGATTTTGTATGACTTCCTGTTTTGTAAACTGTATGTAAGAGATTTTGAAGGAGCCTTCTTTGGAGCACTCTTAGTGGCACTAGCCCTGGCTGTTCCCTTCCTTGGTCAGAAAAATAAAAGTGTCTTTCTGTTCTCCTACCCTGGTCTCCTGTTTATTGGCTACAAAGAGTCACACCAAGTAAATCCTGGGTTTTACCCAGCAGCAGACCACAGCGCCTATCTTGAGATGACAATGTGACAAGCATGAGCAGGAAAGCCAACAAAATCATGATGGTGAATTGGAAATATAGAAAATGCCTGAGGCTCTAATGGCATCATTGAGCAGCAGAATCCATGGTAACAACTACATACCTCAGATCTTCTTATATGAGGTAAAACAAACAAACCAAACCCACTGTTGTTGAGTCAACTCCATCTCATGGAGACCTCACGTGTTACAGAATAGAACTGTTCCATAGGGTTTCTTTGCTGTAATCTCTATTACAAAGGCAGATCATCAGGCCTTTCTTCCATGGTGCCTCTGGGTGATTTAGAGTCACCAACCTTTAAGTCAGTAATCAAGTGCAAACCATTTGCACCTCCCAGGGCTTTATATGTGAAGAATAAATGCACATTTATGTAAGCCTTCACTAATCTGCTATTTTTTTTCTTTGCAGCCTACTATGTCCCTGGGAATCCCAGGGAGGGTAAACATTGTACAATTTTCTGCCCTCTTGCCTGTCTCTCACCCTCTCTCTTTCTGTCCCCTGCCCCCATTTCTTCTCCCCATCCTCTCCTAAAACAAAGCAGAATGATCTCCTTATTTTACAGAAAACATTTGTAATCATGGTTAACGTTTTTGCTTGAATGTAGTTTAGATTTCTCTTCCTCAATTCCAAGTACTATATACAGTGCCAGGTGTTCAGATAAAAATATTCTCTACTTTCATACATAAAATATAAAGCAGTTCTAAAAAGGATACCAATACTTAAACCCTAGAGATTGAGAAAAGGACAACATTGCCAACATTGATGAGGTAATTCTGCATAGCAATGAGAACCAAAATGTTGACTGTGTCTGACTGGACAGTACTATCCATCAAAGCCCGAGTGATCTGGCTTGCTCCCTCCAGACAAGGAAGGTCATTTCTGGGGGGTTATTCAACTGAGCATGCTCCCAGTATCTAGCAAATCCACTCTGAGATGACATTGTAAATGATGGGAAAGGGCAATCAGCCTCAATTGACTTCATCTAAAACCCTGCCCTGAGGCTGGTCAGCCACTGAAAGGCTCACCAAATAGAAACATGTGAGTCTGCACTGGAGTGGGCTCAGAAATTTCCAACAGAGGTGACAAGAACATCTAAGCCTTGGTGTGGAGAGCTTGGGATACTCAGTGGCTTTTTCAGAAGAATTATTTTATGTGTTTTTTACCAGTGTAGGAAAAATCAAGAATGTGCTTCCTTCCATAAATGTTTGCATTTGTCTTTTTTTTTTTTCCTTTCTGTGACATCACCACATTCTATACCACCTCCTCCTCCCCTGATGTATGTGATCCTTCATTAAACTCATTAAAGAATTTTTGCTCTTAAAAACACACTCATTTGTGTAAACCAGTGAGTGGTTCCTGACCACGGGTGGTTTTGCCTCCCAGGGAAGGAATACTTAGTGCTGTCTGGAGACTTTTTTGTCACAACTCTGAGGTGAGTTTGCTATTGGCCTCTAGTGGCAGAAGCACAAATGCGACGAAATATGCTATGATGTTTTGGACAATCCTCCATTAACACGCCAACATAGAGAAACAACTCTGGTGAAAATCAAGGACCAGTAAAAATGAATACACCAAAACCAAACCAAAATAGAGGTTTTTTATTAAATGGAAAATGTCAACATATTTTTCTGCTTATCCACTTCTTATATGAAACACTTTCTAGTTTGTAAGCATGTAGAACTGTCTGTTTCCTTTTGTTTTATATTTTTGAATAGTTGAATGATGGGTTTTGAGACATTTTAAATGGAAACTGTTCAAAAGAAGCACTCTAAATTTGCAAGGATTCTCATTTTCAAAGATAACTTTTTTTAAGTTAAAATTATCACCTTTCTTTGTTTATGTTTTGTCTTTAATTCTTTATTTTCTGTTTATGTAAGTCTTTGGGTCAATGCTTCTTGTATTTAATTCTTGGAAGACACTCCTCAACACTCAGTTGTACGTGCTCCCAGAAAGTTCATGGAGAACAAAAGCAAACCCAAGAAAGCACCCTCGTCTTATTCCAAAGAAATCATCTAAGAAAATTTGTTGCCATTAACTGAATTCTAGACTATCTAGGCTATCCTTAAAATGTGGAGAATTAAATGGAATCACACATTTGTGGTGAGACCAGGACATTAATACCAGAAAACAATCACAAATAAAATGGTGGACATGAAAATAATAATCATACACCTCTGTGATGGTGCTCATATTTTGGTCCATGTAGTTATTGATTTTCTAACTGGATACTCTCTTTTGGGGCAAATCCCTGAAGCACCATTGAATATAGGACTTGAACAAAAATGGCATGCAATCAACAGTGAATTTGTGTATAAAATGCATACATGAGTGGATGTGTTCAAGACAATAGGAACATAGTATTTTATGTCCTCAGACTGTGAATTTGTCCATGATGAACTAAAGGAGAGGCATCTTGTTCCTCTGAGAAAATCTTTCCTAAAATAAAAATCTTAGGTAAGCTTGGACAAATATCATATGATGAAGTTTGATCAAAAAGAAACTTGATCCATGACCTTCTGTGATCCACTCAATGTAGAAAATGTAATTGGGCTTAATGACTTGTGAGAGCTTTTTTTAAAAATTAAGGCTTTAAAATATTTATTTTTATAAATACTAAGGCTGCTATTCTGCAGGCACTAGGTGATACTCTTCTGATCTAATATCTGTTCTAATATTATTTTCCTTCTAACAGTCTTCAGAGCAAATAAAACAATGAAGGTAACCAGAAAACACAGGAAACATGTGATTCCCTATGTCTATTGTCTACTTTCCTCACAGACACACTTAATCCTAGGACAAAAAGACTCGTCTCAAAATAAATTTATTTAAAAGAAATTATGTCTACTATTCATATGCTGTGAGTTTTTAAAATCTTCCAAAAAACTTTATCTTTTGCCAGTTAATGCATATCCTATCTACTACAGCCATGAGGCACTGTCGACTTATTACACACTGTTCACTTCTGAAATAAGTTTGTGAGCCAAAAAGAAAAAAAAAAAAAAAATTATATGGAAAGTCCACTAGTAAGAAGCACAACAAAACTCAATAGGAAAATTGCAATCACTATTGCAATCAGTGCCATCTACTGCCCTGTTCTGAAACAGGCATTCCACCTCTATTGTACTCCTTGTTTTTTCATTATTAGCAGAATTTTGACCTGCTGGCTGACAAACTTGAGCAACTTATAACACTGTACCTGCAATAAAGAAATAAAGGAAATGAAGGTTTTACTGAAGCTCAAGGTCAAAAAAATCTAGGACAAGGCCTATTAGGCATTTGTGGAAGTCCTTTGACTTTTTGCAAAGCACAAGAAACAGCTCTACAGCCTGAGAAGGCTGACCAAGACTTGTCTGAATCTTTACTGGAGAAAACTGTGGCCACAGGCAAAGCATGCCCTTGGGGGAGAAGAGCAATCCTCAATACACAATGAAAGATGGATCTCAAAGATGGTGATACAATGGATCCATATAGTATTGATAGCGGGATTGAGTTAGAGCCCTTATTTCCAGGTGGGGATGTCAACTTCCTGAGGGCAAATCAAAGATATGGCACTGTGTTAGTTAATTAGTTGTTGTCGTTGTTGTTGTACCGTGGAATCAATTCAGACTGACAGAGACCCTATAGAACAGAGTAGAACTGCTCACATAGGATCGCCTCCTAGACTGTAATATTCACAGAAGCAGATCACCTGGTCTTTTTCCCATGAAGCCACCAGTTGGGTTCGAACCACCAACCTTTTGATTAGCAGCCAAGCTCTTAACCATCGAGCCATCAGGGCTCCTTTAACTAGCCTTGCTGTAATACAAATACTGCAACTGGGTAGTTTTAGGAACCAAAATTTATTGTGTCACAGTTCTGGAGGCTGAAAGTTCAAATTAGGGACAGAGCCTTGCTGACCCCTTCCTTGTTGGTAGCCCTGAGTGTTCCTGGGTTCCTTAGCATTCCCTGGCTTATCCTCACATGGCATCTGTCTGCCCCTTTGTGTGTCTATCTCTGTGTCTATTCTGGCTTTTTGTAGCTCAGAAGTGATTATGTTTAGGGCCCACCCTACTCTGGTATGGCCTCATTAATATGACACAAAAAACTTCCATTTCCAAACAGGATCATAGCCACAGATATGAAACCCCATTGCCATTGAGTTGATTCCAACTCATGGTGACCCTGTAAGACAGAGTCGAACTACCCTATAGGATTTCCAAGCCTGTAATCTTTATGAAAGCACACTGCCTCCTCTTTCTCTCATTGAGTAGCTGGTGGGTTCAAACCACTGACCTTTTGGTTAGCAGCTAAGCACTTAATCACTGCACCACCTGGGCTCTTTTCTGTAAGCCCAAGGGCTAGGAATTCAACACATTATTATTTCTTTTTTTGGAGGGGTGCACAATTCAATTCATAACAGAGACATTATCCATTTTTCTTCTAATTAAAATGAAAGCATCTTTGTTCTCTACATTCACTTGTTCATTCATTCATTTCTTCAACTCATATACATTAAGCATTCTTTGCTGAGCACCAGGGTACAAAGGCAATGAGACAGAGCCTCTATTCACAGCTCAGGAAGGACACAGTGCTGGATGTCCTTAGTGGCCCCTCCGGATCCACTCTCCACCCTGCCCAGGGCTCCTGGAGGCTGACTACTATGGATACCATACATAGACTCCCTTGTTCTCTGGCTTCAGGTTAGGTTTGATCTATTGGAGGCACAACAAGAGATGGAGGGTGGGGGAAAGAGAGGGGAAGTTTTGCATTGCCCTGCCTCCTTTCTTGCCCTGCAGAGGCTTGCCAGTGGCTGTATTCCCTTACAGCCATAGCCACTGTGGAACAGCCTTCTCTTGAGCTACAGGTCTATAGAGCCAGATTTCAGTAAGCTTTCCTTCTCTGTGGCCCTTCAGGCTCCAGACTGATAGTAGCTTCCCACAGTTGCTAGCCTGGAGGTCCTTCATCACTGCTTGGTTGAGTTGTCCCTTCACTGAACTTTCTTCCATCTATTTCCTGTATGCTGATACAGTGAGTGCAAGCTAGACAATAAGTAAATGCCATATATTGTAAAATGTACAGTGGAGACTCAAACAAAAGAGTCATCAGTCCTAACCAGGAGGCCAGGTAGAGCTGTGGTTTATAGGATCTGTTCTTATTTACCTTTCAATTGAATATTGATGGTTCTAGGAGGATGGAATCAGCTGGACTAATTTCCAGCAAATATGATGAAAAATTTGATGACAACTTCAGGAAGAAAGGTCAATGGCCCTGTGATTGACTGAGTAATAAAGTTCCATTAACCTAAAAATAGTGCTTTACTCAACTTACACTGATGCACCATAAAGTTACACAAGCCACTACCCACTTAAAATAGCACATAGAGCAAGAGAAGCTACTTTATGATTGAATCTAATTTTTAGTTGATGAATAACAAAAACAGCTAACATTTATTGAGTTCTTACCAAATGCTGTGTGCATAGTAATTTCTGACCACGTGAGACACAAAAAAATCACACCAGCTGCCATCGAGTTTATTCTGACTTGTGATGCCCCCGTGTGTGTCAGAGTAGAACCATAGTTCAGTGGCTGATTTTTCAGAAGTAGATTGTCAAGCTATTCTTCCAAAGTGCTATACTTCCAAAGTATATGGTGTACTGTCTAAGGCATTTGACTGCTAACCAGAAGGCTGGCAGTTCAAACCCACCAGTCACTCCTCGGAAGGAAGGTTGGGCAATCTACTTCTGAAGTGACACCGCCTCAGAAACCCAAGGAGGGCTCGCTATGAGTCGGATCTGACTCAATAGCAGTGAGTTTGGGTTTTCTTTGGCTTTACAGTGGAGAAAACTGAGGTTTAGGGAGATTTAGGTATTCCCTCAAAATCACATAGCTAATCAGTGGCAGAGCAGGTTTCCCATCAGACTAGAAGCTCTGGTAGCATAGTGCCTAAGGCACTTGAATGCTAACCAGAAGGCTGGTGCTTCAAACCCACCAGCCACTCCTCAGAAGGGTTGGGCAATCCTACTTCTGTAGTGATACTGCCTCGGAAACCCAAGGAGGGGTCGCTATGAGTCGGGGCCGACTCGACGGCACATAACAACAACAACAAGTCTTCAGAGAGACATTTTTGCTCTTCAGCACTTTAAAGAGGTCTTTTGCAGAAAATTCGCCCAGTGCAATGGGTTGTCTGATGTCTTGGCTGCTGCTTCCATTGGTGTTGATCGTAGAACCAAGTAATATGAAATCTTTGACAATTTCATTCTTTTCTCTATTTATTGTGATACTGTTTATTGGTCCAGTTGTGAGGATTGTCTTCTTAATGTTGAGAGTAATCCACACTGCAGACTGTAGTCTTTAATTTCTCTCAGTAAGTGCTTCAAGTCATCTTCACTTTCAACAGCAAGGCTATGTCGTCTGCATGTGGCAGGTTGTTAATGAGTCTTCCTGCAATCCTGATGCCACATTCTTCTTCATATAGTCCAGTTTCTCCACATACAAATTGAATAAGTATGGAGAAAGGATACTACCCTAAAGCATGCCCTTCCTGATTTTAAACCATGTAGTATCCCCTTTGTTCTGGTTACCTAGTACCACTCTGACAAGAATATATCACAAATGGGATGGCCTTAACAAATAGGAGTTTTTTCTCCTACAGTTTTGAGGGTTTAAGTCCAAGTTCAAAGTGCCAAGCTCTAGGGGCTGGGTGAAAGCCCCTTAGCCTTGGGCTTCAGCTCTGCCTCCAGCCCCTGGCTTACTGGAGCTAGAGGCTTTTCTTCACCTTTTCTTCACTCAGACAGCTGCTGGCTACTGAGTCTGAGAAGCCCAAGGTTGACAAATAAAATGGCACAGTCCTGATGTTACCAAACCACATGGCAGGCCATTAATTTAAGTTTATTGTAAGTCCCAAGGTTGGCAGAGCATGGCAGGCTGCCGAACAATGACATGGCTACATACATGGTCCAAGTGTGCCAAAAGCTAGAGACCATTCCCAAGGCTTCTCCTTATATACAGAAAGCAGACCACATCCCAAAGACAGCTACTCAGCTGCTTGTTGTAGATCCCACCATGGAGTTGATTGCCAGTCTCATCATGGGGAATAACTACCATGAAGTGCCCAGCCACTCAACCAGGCCAAGCCAAGTGGACACACAAACATAACTACCACACCCTTGTTCTGTTCAAACAACAGCCTCCTGGTCTATGTACAGATTCCTCATGAGAACAATTAAGTGTTCTGGAATTCCCATTCTTCTCAATGTTGTGCGTAATTTGTTATGATCCACACAATCGAATGCTTTTGCATAGTCAATAAAATACAAGTCAATATCTTTCTGGTATTCTTTGCTTTGAGCCAAGATTTATTTGACATCAGCAATGACATGCACCGTTCCATATTCTCTTCTGAATCCAGCTTGCATTTCTGGAACTGCTCTGCCAATATACTGCTGCAACTGTCTTTGAATTATCTTCAGCAAGATTTTACTTCTGTGTGATATTAATGATATTGTTTGATAATTTCTACATTCTGTTTCATCACTTTTCTTTGAAATGGATACAAATATGGATCTTTTCCAATCAATTGGTCGGGTAGCTGTCTTCCAAATTTCTTGGCATAGACAAGTGAGTGCCTCCAGCAGAGCATCCGTTTGCTGAAACATCTCAATGGGTATCCCATCAATTCCTGGAGCTTTGTTCTTTGCCAATTCCTACAATGCAGCTTCAACTTCTTCTCTCAATACCATTGGTTCTTGAACATATCCCACCTCCTGAAATGGATGAACATCAACAAATTCATTTTGGTACAGTGATTCTGTGTATTCCTTCCATCTTCTTTTGATGTTTCCTGCATCATACAATGTTTTGCTCGTAGAATCTTTCAATATTGCCACTCGAAGCTTGCATTTTTTTCTCAGTTCCTTCAGTTTGAGAAATGTCGAGCATGTTATTCTCTTTTGGTTTTCTAACTCCAGGTCTTTGCATATATCATAATAATGACTAACTTTATCTTCTCAAGCTACTCTTTGAATCTTCTGTCCAGCTCTTTTATCTTGTCAATTTTTCCACTGCTTTAGCTACTCTCTGCTCAAGGGCAAGTTTCAGAGTCTCTTCTGTCATCCATGTTGGTCTTTTCCTGTCTTTTTAATGACCTTTTGCTTTCTTCATGGATAATGTTCTTGATGTCATCCCACAATTCTTCTGGCTTCCAGTCATTTGTGTTCAAGGCATCAAATCTGTTCTTTAAATGGTCTCTAAATTCAAGAGGGATATAATCAATGTCATATTTTGGCTCTCATGGACCTGTTTTAATTGTCTTCAGCTTCAACTTGAACTTGCATATGAGCAGTTGATGGTCTGTTCCACAGTTAGCTCCTGGCCTTGTTTTGGCTAAAGATATTGAGCTTTTCCACCACCTCTTACCACACATGTAGTCGATCTGATTCCTGTGTACTCCATCTGGTGAAGTTCATATGTATAGCTGCTGTTTATGGTGTTCAAAAAAAAGGTATTTGTAATGAATAAATCATTGGTCTTGCAAAATTCTATCATTCAATCTCTACCATTATTTCTATCACCATGACCATATTTTCCAACTACTGGTGATTCTTCTTTGTTTCCAACTTTTGCATTCCAATCACCAGTGATAATCAACACATCTTGATGACATGTTTGGTCAATTTCAGACTGCAGAAGTTGGTAGAAATCTTCAATTTCCTAGTCTTTGGCTTTAGTGGTTTGTGTGTAAATTTTAATAATAGCACTATTAACTGGTGTTCCTTGCCAGTGTATGGATATTATCCTATCACTGATAGTATTGTACTTCAGGATAGATCTTGAAATCTATTGTACTACAAGATAGATTCATTGTGACAGTGAATGCAATACCATCCCTCTTCTATTTGTCATTCCCAGCATAAGCAGATCATATGATCATCTGATTCAAAATGGCCAAAACCAGTCCGTTTCAGCTCACTAATGCTTAGGATGTTGATCTTTATGCTTTCCATTTCATTTTTGACAATTTCTAATTTTCCTAGATTCACACTTTGTACATTCCATGTTCTGATTATTAATAGATGTTTGCAGCTGTTTCTTCTCATTTCGAGTTGTGGCACATCAGCAAATGGAGGTCTTAAAAGCTTTACTCCATCCACATCATTAAGGTTGGCTCTCCTCTGAGGAGGCAGCCCTTCCTCAGTTGTATTCTGACTGCCTTCCAACCTGGGGGGCTCTTCTTCCGGCAGTATATCCGACAGTGTTTCAGGGCTGTTCATAAAGTTGTCCAGTAATATATCAGACAGTGTTTCACTGTTATTCATAAGGTTTCCACTGGCCGATTCTTTGAGAAGTGGATTGCTCCTTCCTTCTTCCAAGTCTGTTTTAGTCTGGAAACTCTGCTGAAACCTGTCCACCATGAGTGACCCTGCTGGTATTTGCAATACTGGTGGCATAGTCTTCAGCCTCACAACAACACACAAGCCAGCTCAGTACAACAAACTGACAGACAAGTGTGGTTGTTGTTAGGTGCCATAGAATCTGTTCCAAGTCATAGTGACCCCATGTACAACAGAGTGAAACAATGCCCAGTCCTCCACCATCCTCACAATTTTTGCTATATTTGAGCCCTTTATTATAGCCACTGTATCAATCCCCCTTGTTTAGGGTCTTCCTCTTTTTCACTACCCTCTCTACTTTACCAAGCATTATGCCTTTCTCCAGGGACTGGTCCATCCAGATAACACATGCAAAGTAAGTGAGACAAAGTCCTCACTTCAAAGGAGTATCCTGGCTGTACCTCTTCCAGGATAGATTTATTCATTTTTCTAGCAGTCTGTGCTATATTTAATATTCTTCACCAACACCATAATTCAAAGGCATGAATTCTTCTTCTGTTTTATTTATTGTCCACTTTCACATGCATATGGGGCAATCAAAAAGACCATGGCTTGGGTCAGGTGCACCTTAGTCCTCAAAATGACATCTTTGCTTTTTAACATTTTCAAGAGGTCTTTAGCAGCAGATTTGCCCAATGCCGTGTGTCATTTTTTTTCTTGACTTTTGCTACCGTGGGTATTGATTGTGGATCCAAGTAAAGTGAAATATTTTACATTCTCAACATTTTCTCTGTTTATCATGATGTTGTTTATTGGTCCAATTGTAAGGATTTTTGTTTTCTTTCTGTTGAGGTGTAATACATACTGAAGGCTGTAGTCTTTGATCTTCATCAATAAGTGCTTCAAGTCTTCTTTGCTTTCAGCAAGCAAGATTGTGTCATCTGCACATCCCAGGTTGTTAATGATATCTTACCCCTCCAAATCTACCCTTTAAAATTATAGCAGACAAATGTACTAAAATTGCTTAGTTTATTTCTATGCAAATAAAACAATGTAAATACCTGTTCAATGAAGGGAAAAAACAAACAAACAAACAAGAGATTGGGTTTTGTGTGTTTCTGTTTACTGGCTCTGTTGTATCACAACCTGAAATCACGCAGACAATTAATTACATTAAGTCATTGTCAGAACAAAATTGTTGTTTTTATTAGTTGCTGTTGAGTGATTCTGACTTCTGGCAACCCCATGTATTAGAGAATAGAACTTCTCTATGGTTTCTTCTTGCCTAAAATTTAACAGAAGATGTCCTGCTGTCACACTGGTTAAGTGTGTGGGTGCTAAATTGAAAGGGTGGCAGTTCAAAGCCACCAGCAATTTGTTTTCTTAAAGATTACAGCATTGGAAACCCCATGAGGCAGTTCTGCTCTGTCCTATAGGTGGCTGAGTTGGCATCGACTTGATAGCCATGGGATTATTGTTTGTTTGTTTCTTAACAGAAGCACGTTACCAAACCTTTTCTTTTGAGGTACTACTGGGTAGGTTCAAGTTGCTCTGGTGGCATAGTGCCTAAGGTGTTTGACTGTAACCAGACAGTTGGTGGTTCAAACCTACAAGCTGCTCTGAGGAAGGAAAATGGGGCAATCGGCTTCCATAAAGATTTACCATCTTGGAAACCCAGTGGGGGTTTCTATGAGTCAGAATCATCAGGATGGCAGTGGGTTTGGTTTTTTGTTTTTGCTGGGTTCAGGCTGCCAACTTTTAGTTTAGCAGTTGAACATAAATCGTTTGGAGTGCTTAAATACATGTCTCAACTTTTTGCCTTTTTTTCATAAGTCAGGAAAGTTTTACATTCCACAGCACTCAATATTCATTCACTTATTCATTTAAGTGCCAGGCTCTCTGCTTTAAACTGGAATGAATTAAGATACTGAATATTTTCTCTGTCCTATTCCTGTCACTCCAAATTCTCTTTTTGTTGTCTTTTATGTGAAATTACAACTGTATCTGTGCCTAGAACCCTTGTCTTCTCCACTTTTGACATTTTAAATTCTGATGTCCTACTCTACCTCCTATCATTCCAGCACTATCATTCTTAACACAATTTTTAAAATGCATCAAGACCATCAGTTCTTTATCCCTCTATTTTCTCCAAATTTATTAATGGCTACCTTGTCCAACTTCTTCCATAGACATTCTAGAATGAATGGTCCAACATTCAACCCCTCTCCTACTACAGTGAATAACTGAATTTTGTTGTTGTTGTTTCCTCTTCAGTGTCTAAAACCCCTTCCCAAGTGGAAAGAATTCCCTATTTTGAAAGTCTGCTGAGAGGTAGAGACTGACTCCCCATATGGAAGCTAGAAGTAGAGATTGGACACGTGACCAAGGTATGGCCAATTGGATGCTCCTCTCTAAGACCTCAACTGTTGACTACCAGAGACAAATTGATAATTTAGAATGCATCCATGACTGCATCACCCAAGCAAGACAGGGCTCATAGGTGGTGGAAGGGGTGTCCAGTGACAGTGGATCCGGGGATAACAGTGATGGCCATTCCTGGGACATCCTGGTTGATCATTCCTACAGTGTGCTGCCTCATCTCCCTTGGTTCCCATCTCTTTTGTAAGCCTTGTTCTCTAACCTCTCCTTTGATCTATGAGCCATGCATTTTCTACTTAAGTTAATGGTTCATTTCTGTTACTGTCACGCAAATGACTGATACATTTACAAGGCTTTAACTCACTTGCTCCTGTGTCATCATTTTCACCTGTCTGCAGACTTCAACCTTTGTTCATCGACTCTAGCCCCATTCTTTGCTTCCATATCCTAACTTCAGTTCAGTACTTAAATAAATAAATAAATAAACATCACTCTTAAGACCGGAAGAAATTCACAAATGCAGACTGTGTAACCACAGCCACAGTCCCTCCAGGAATACCTGGCTGCTTATCCCATTCCCAAAACAGCTACTTCAGTTCTTACACATTCTTCTCAAGCTCCCCTTCCACCATCTTTTGCCCTCATTCCCAAGTACTTCAAACAAACAACCTCACCTTCTGCCTCACAGAAGAAATAGAAACCAGGAGACACAAACTTAATTGAATAAATAGTCATTGCATGGATGATTACAGCAGGGATGCAAATGCTATTTTGAGCTCCTTTTTTTTCTCTTAATCATTTCGATAGAAATCCAAGTATTTAAACAGAGCACATAAATTTTGTCTGCCTAGAAAGTGTGTCAGTGTGTATACATGTATATGTGTGTGGGTGTTTGAGTCTGTGTATCCCATACTTTGTCTTTTTGTTGGAGTAAATTCTCTTTCCTTTTCATTCCATTTACTTATTTTGTGTTCTAAATGGAGCAACTGTATTTGTGATTCTACAACTTATGTTGTTTCTTTTAAGTTTATTTCCTTAGAGTCTATTTCCAAAATAGAATCACTAGGGTTAAAGCAAATGAACAATTCCACCCCCACCCCCACCCCCGTTTTAGGAATGCAGTCTTTTTATTGGTACCTTCCCAACAGTATCTGTAAACATCAGGTACAAAAATATTCTGTGAAACTCTTTTTCAAGAGGGCCTAGCTTTCCCATGGAGGCCTCTGGGGGACTCCCCTACTGAGGCAATCAAGGGTCCTCAGGGGCAGCCAGCCTCCATCTAGAGCCTTCTACTTGTCTCTGAACCCCTCTAGATACTGACTGGAGAAAGTACTTGATACTGTTATTAGAGGAAGGGTCAGAGTTAGTGGGGTAGGGGCGAGCAAGGGTTCCTCCCCCTCCAGGAAGGCCTGACCAGGGGTGCTAGGAGGGGGCGGTTTGGCTCCAGCTCTTGTTGTTGTTGTTGTTGTTATTATTATTATATGCTGTCAAGTCTGACCGGACTCATAGAGACTCCTCCTTGGGTTTCCGAGGCAGTATCACTATGGAAGTAGATTGCCCAATCTGCCCTCAGAGGAGTGGTTGGTGGGTTTGAACCACCAGCTTTCTGGTTAGCAGTCAAGTGCCTTAGGCACTATGCTACCAGAGCTCCTAACCCTTTAAATGTTGTTTGGGGAAGCCCTCGGGCCTGAGAAAGCCCCCTTGTACCCAGCCTGAGGACCCCAGCTGAGCTAGACACACTCACAGGCTGAGCGAGGGGGAACTGTTCTCAAAACAGAGGTGTTCTCCAGAGGAAGGTGGGAAGAGTTCCCAGGCATTCCACAGTCCAGGAGCTAGGCCCCAGAGAGGTGTATGATAGACTGGATCCTCAGGGAGCCAGGATGGGACTACTCACCTGGGGTCTTTTCCTCATCATCTGTGAGGCCATGACCATTGATGGTGGGGGAGGCAGGCTGGGCCAGGACAGGTCCTTGAAGCCAAGGCTGAGGGGCAGTGAGGTGAGGTCAGAACTAGTGTCACAGTAGCCTATGCTCTGCTCCACAGTAGCTATGGTGGTTGTGGTGCTGGATGGGATGGGATCCTTGTTCTCATCTTTCAGCAGGGACATGTGTGGGGTGTGGCTGAAGGCTTCAGCGTGCTGCCAGGCCAGCTTCCCTTTCAGGGTCCGCATCCTGCAGAAGATACCATCTAGGTCCTGTTTCATCTCAACCAGGGTCCTCATGTGATGCAGAAGTGCTCATTCATCTGCTGTAGGCTGGTGCTTGACAGGTTGCTGAAGTTCAGCAGCATCTCATTGGTCCTCTCAAAGTGGTCCAGCATGTTTTTCTGGGCCAGGATGATGGTGTTGACATCATCTGCATTCACCATGCTCAGGACACGGCTGCAGAAGACCCTGGAGGTTGAGTCTGGGACGTCCATCTCCCTTCCTCGGCTGCTTGCACATCCGGCGGCCTTGCTTGCGCTTCCGGTGTGGCACCAGTGACGCTGCAGTTCTTCTTGTTGTTGTTGTTATGTGCTGTCATGTCCGACTGACTCATAGTTCAAAGGGAATGAACAATTTTTAAGGCACTTGCTACATATTCTCCAGAGAGATGTAACCCTTCTGCAGTGGAAAAGTGCATTTTGTTTTCTGAAGTAGCTCTGGCTACCCTGGACATTTTTCTTTATTAACTTTGGCTTTTTTTTTTTTTTTTTTTGCTTTTCTCCATTGGCTAATGATACACTTTTCCCATGAGACAATTTACTATCTTTTGGTTTGGATCACTTTTAATCACCTACTAAATAAGTTAGCTGTTGATTTTTATATTCACCTACCTGCTAGATTGAAATAGTAAAACTTTCTATCAGAGATAGTTGTCACATTTGTATCCTATATCTTTATCCTTTCAACATTTACTTTACTATGTTATATACATAGGAGCTCTGGTAGCATAGTGCCTAAGGCACTTGACTGCTAACCAGAAGGCTGGTGATTCAAACCCACCAGCCACTCCACGGAAGGAAGGTTGGGCAATCTACTTCCGTAGTGATATGCCTTGGCAACCCAAGGAGGGGTCGCTATGAGTCAGATCTGACTCGATGGCACATAACAACAACAACATTATTTCTGACAACCCTTTTTTAATCCAATATTTTTCATTATGCAGCCAGAGGAGCTGACTGATGTAGGAGGCTGTATGCATAATTCACACCTGAAAACTTTTCCCTGAGAAGTAAAGATTTCCGCTTCAAGAAACCAAATGGTAGATACATGGGAGTTAAGGCTAAAAGCGATTTTAAATCATTTTGTTCAACGTCTCCTATTTTAAAAAAGGAAACTAAGCAAACAATGAATCAAACGTGAAGCAAAGTACTCTGCTGGGGACTGTGAGGAAAAGTAGACAATTAAGTCTTGTAACTACAAATTAAGGAGATGAATTTCAGAGGAAAAATTCATATAAATATTTTTTTAAAAAGCTAATACTAATGACTCATAGTGACCCCTCCTTGGGTTTCCAAGGCGGTATCACTACGGAAGTAGATTGCCCAACTTTCCTTCTGAGGAGTGGCTGGTGGATTTGAACCTCCAGCCTTCTGGTTAGCAGTCAAATGCCTCAGGCACTACACCACTAAACTTTCAATAATGATGGCAGCTAGTATTAATTGAAAATCAATTTGCTACCCAAAAATGTGGGCCTGTGGCTGGAGTCATGCAGAGTCAATTCAGTCACACCAAGAGAAGAGAGAGTTTAATTACTTTTGTATAGGAGAGGAACAGGCACGGTTTCAGAATACTCCAAAAGTCCTCCTGCCCCCAGTGGACATATACAGTGTTAGTACAGGTTGAGCTAAAGCTTGTGATCATGTGTACACATTCCATTAAGGACCAGGGCTCTTTAACTTACAAGAAGGACTAAGAGAGGCTGCTAACTTATGACTGTACATTATCTGTTAGCATCAGCACTAGCCAGATTCTGTTGTTCTCTCAAGGCTGAGCTCTTTGCAATATCTCAGGCTATAGTCTTGGCATTTTTTGGTTTTGGGTGGCTGGGTCCAATTGTTCTTTCTCCAGGTTATTTTGTACATTGGATCATCAAACTGTGTTCCAAGCACCTCTTTTGAGTTCCATAACAACCCTATAGAGTAGTATTATTAATTCCATTTATATCCCTAGCAACCTGCTCAAGATCTCCTGTCACCAAGTGGCAGAAGAGCCAGATTATAGCTCCATCTCTTTGATTTGAAAGATGTTTTCCACCACACAGCATGGCTTCCAGCTTCCCAATAATGACTAGGCATGCCAAGTGCCCACTGAAGAAATGTTTCCATCAAGACAAAAACCAACCTTACTCTTATACTTATTTGGATCTGATTGAAAGAGTTACCTTGGTCTCTAAAGTTGTGAGATTTGGCACATGTTAAGTCACCATTTTAGAATTCAGTTTACTCATCTGTGGAAACAGGGTGACAGACAAGATGATCTCTAAAATCTTTTCCAATTCAAAATCCCTGTTATCTAGTTTTTACTGTCCACTTTTCTTTCTTGCATTCCATTCCCATTACCCTCGAGTTGATCTGACTCCTAGCGACCTTATAGGAGAAAGTAGAGCTGCCCATAAGGTATCCAAGGGTGTAAATCTTTACTGAAAGCAGACTGCCACATCTTTCTCCCACAGAGTGGCCGGTGGGTTAGAACCATTGATCTTCCAGTTAGCAGCAGAGCACTTAACCACTGCAGCACAGGGATCCACTCCATAGAGATTACAGCCGAGAAAACCCTACGGAGCAGCTCTGCTCTGTCACATGGGGTCGCTATCTGTCAAAATTGACTCGTTGGCACCTGGAAGCAATGATACTACAACTTCAAGTGTATTTTCAGCAACTATGGCTAATTTTTGTTTAGATCATTTTCATAAATACATTAAATACAGGCATATGGGACACATTTGGACTCACTAGAGGAGTCCCCAATCTTCCTTCCAAGGAGTGGCTGGTGGGTTTGAACCGCCAGCCTTCTGGTTAGCAGTCAAATGCCTTAGGCACTATGCCACCAGAGCTCCCAGAGTAATCCCCACAAGAGCTTAGATCTGAGTAGATTTTTCCTATTTAAACAGAAATAGAATTCTGAAATACTTTCAGTAATCTGAAATTCTGGGGGGGGAAAGCTATTGCCAATATCTGAGAAACTCAGCCTTCCCTATATTTGGTATTATGGCAGGCCAAGGAAGGAGTCCCACAATAAGCATTTCTGTTAGTTCTACCTTAAATATTCTAAGGACGGATCATAAAGCATTGCATATATTGAAATAAAATAGAAACAGAAATAAAAGAAGTGTGGAGTTTAAAAACTAAGCCAACTCATATTACAAAATGATAATAAGAGAAAAAGGCATCCCTGGAGATCTCTATAAATAAAATATGTTAGACTAAAGAATAGACATAGAACACCTCTTAAAGAACTTAAAACCAAAAACCAAACACACTGCTGTCAAGTCAGATCTGACTCTGAGCCGGTATCACTATGGAAGTAGATTGTCGAACCTTCCTTCCCAGGAGTGGCTGGTAGGTTGAACCACCAGCCTCCTGGTTAGCAGTCAAATAAATGCCTTAGGCACTGCACTTAGTCATGTAATTATGAGTTTCTGGTTGTTTGGAAGTTCATGTTTTCTATTTACAATCTTTAACAAAATTGAATATATTGCCTGAAGGGGGCACCCTTTCCTATAAAACCAAGATCCACTTGCTAAACATTTAACTTCTTTGAATACTTAATTTAATCTGGAAAATAAAAACACTGTACCAGTTTCAAATATTTGGCAGCAGTGCCTTTAAAAAAATCTAAATTACATTTATAGTAAAATATACTATGTATTCAAAATTGTATACTGTATACATATAGAGGTTAGATGTATATTTGTATGTACATATATATACAATTTAGAGTAGGAAAGAGACTCTAGCATGTCCAGCAATACATTTTGGAAATAGAAAAATTCCAGTAGCTTGGGAATGCCTCTATCTCCCCACTGTATCTCCCTCTTCATCCTGCAGAGAACCAATTCCTTGAATTTTGTGTTTACAATTTCCCTACTTTTTCTTTACAGTTCTATCACTTATGCATTGTTTAGTTTTGCCTTTAGAAAATCATACTATAATTGTGCCATGCTGTATATAGAGTATACATTTTCTGTGACTTACTTTTTTTGCCTCATTGTTAAGTGTTTGCGATCTATCCTTACTGACGCAAGTAGCCGTAGTTCACGCATTTTTGGTGTACTGTAAATAATGTTCTTTTTTTTTTCTTTCTTTTTTTAATTTTATTTTGATTTGGGTGAAGATTTACAGAGTAAATTCACTTTTCATAGAGCAGTTCACATATACTTTGTCTCATGTCATTGACCAAAATTTACAATGCAACAGCTCCCCTCCCACTTCCTCCCCATAGTTACCTC
>NW_006921986.1:2307960-2312394 GCF_000298275.1 Orycteropus afer afer | reverse complement strand
TGGTATTTTCACACAAATTCTTCTGCTAATTGGGGTTTAGTCCAATTCTGTATTCTTCCCTTCTAGGCTCAGGGGTCCACGATTATCTTCTGTGTCTGTGTTAATTGGTTTCCCTTTTCTTTGTTGAAGAGGGTCTGTGCAATCCTTCTGCCTAGTCCGCCATCTTGCCGGAACACCCTAAATAATGTTCTTTCATGTGAATATATCACAAATCAATGCCTATTGTCTATGCTTCTGTAGAAGATTTTTGTTTCACTGCTATTATAAGATACGAACCTTCTTGCATGTGCCTCTCAATACATATGTGCAACAGTTCCTCTAGGACAGGTCTCAACAAACTGTGACCCCTGATCCAAATCCAGCCTGTTACCTGTTTGTATATGGCCCCCAAGCTAAGAATGACTTTTATCACTGTATTAGTTATCTAGAGCTGCTATCATAGAAATACTTTATGTGTTGTGTTTCATTGACTATGCAAAAGGATTCAACTGTGTGGATTGTAACCAATTTTGGATAACATTGAGAAAAATAGGAATTCCAGAACACTTAATTGTGCTCATGTGGAACTTATACATACACCAGGAAGCTGTCATTCAAACAGAACAAGGGGACACTGCATGGTATAAAAACAGGAAGGTAATGCATCAGGGTTATTTCCTTTCACCATACTTATTCAACTGTATACTGAGCAAATAATCCAAAAAGCTGGACTATATGAAGAAGAACATGGCATCAGGATTGGAGGAAGACTCATTAACAACCTGTGATATGCAGATGAGACAACTTAGCTTACTGAAAGTGAAGATGACCTGAAGCACATACTGATGAAGAGTAAAGACAGCAGTCAGCAGTATGGATTACACCTCAATGTAAACAAAATGAAAATCATCTCAACTGGGCCAATAAGCAGCATCACGATGAACTGAGAAAAGATTGAAGTTGTCAAAGATTTCATTTAACTTGGATCCACAACTAACACCAGTGGAAGCAGCAGTCAAGAAATCATACATCATATTGCACTGGGCAAATCCACTGCAAAAGACCTCTTTAAAGTACTGAAGAACAAAGATGTTCCTTTGAAGACTAACGTGCGCCTAACTCAAGCCCTGGTGTCTTCAATTGTCTCATATGCATGTGAAAATTGGACAATGAATAAGGAAGACCAAGGAAGAATTGAGTCCTATGAATTGTAGTGTTCGAGAGGAGTACTGGAAATACCATGGGCTGCCAGAGAAACAAACAAATCTATCCTGGAAGAAGGGCAGTCAGAAAGCTCCTTAAAAATGAGAAAGACCAGACTTCATCTCATGTACTTCGGTCATGTTGCCAGAAGGGACCATTCCCTTGAAAGGGATATCATGCTTGGTAAAGTGGAGGGTCAGAGAAAAAGGGAAAGACCTTCAACAAGATGGATTGACACAGTGGCTGCAACGATGAGCTCAAGCACAGCAAGTGCTGTGAGGATTATGTAGGAACGGGTAGCATTTTCTTCTGTTGTATGTAGGGTAACCATGAGTTGAAATTGCCTCAATGGCACTTAACAATGACAATAAGAAATATGTAAGCCAACACCTACCAGTCATTTTGACATACTATGATAGCTCTGGTAGCATAGTGGCTAAGTCACTTGCCTGCTAACCAGACGGCTGGCGGTTCAAACCCACCAGCCACTCCTTGGAAGGAAGGTTGGGCAATCCTACTTCCGTAGTGATACTGCCTCGGAAACCCAAGGAGGGGTCGCTATGAGTCGGGGCCGACTCGACGGCACATAACAACAACAACAACATGATAGCTTAAGGAGCTCTGGTGGCATAGTGCCTAAGACATATGACTGCTAAGTAGAAGGTTGGTGGTTCAAACCCACCAGCCACTCCATGGAAGGAAGACTGTGCAATCTACTTCTGTAAAGATTTACCACCTGGGAAACCCAAAAAGGATCACTATGAGTTGGAATTAACTCAATGGCAATGAGTTTGATTTGTTTTTTGGGTATGGTAGCTTGCATATTGCTGTGATGCTGAAAGCTATGCCACTGGTATTTCAAATAACAGCAGGTCACCCAAGTGGACGGGATTTTAGCAGAACTTCCAGATTAAGATATACTAGAAAGAAAGGGCTGGTGGTCTTGTTGTTGTTGTTGGTAGGTGCTGTCGAGTCATCTCTGACTCACAGCAACCCTAAAAACAGAAGAACAAAACACTGCCTGGTCCTACACAATCCTCACAGCACTTGCTATGCTTGAGCCCATCATTGTAGCCGCTGTGTCTATACATCTTTTTGAGGGTCTTCCCCTTCTTTCTTGGCCCTCCAACTTACCACGCATGGCATCCTTCTCCAGGGAATGATTCCTTCTGACAACATGACCAAAGTAGGTGAGATAAAGTCTGGCTGTTCTCGCTTCCAAGGAGCATTCCAGCTTCACTAATTCCAGGAAAGATTTGTTAGTCCTGTTAGCAGACCATGGTACAGTTAGCATTCTTCTCCAACACTACAGTTCAAAATCAACTGTTCTTTGGTCTTCCTTATTCATCATCCAGCTCTCACATGTATAAGAGGTGATTGAAAATACCATAGCTTGGGTTGGGCACACCTTAGTCTTCAAGGAGACATCTTTGCTCTTCATCACTTGAAAGAGGTCTTTGGCAGCAGACTTGCCCAATGCAGTATATTCTCTGATGTCTTAACTGATGTTTCCATTGGTGTTGATTGTTGTTGTTCTTAGGTGTTTTCGAGTCATCTCCGACTCATAGCGACCTCATGTACAGCAGAACGAAACACTGCTTGGTCCTGTGGCAGCCCC
Organism: Orycteropus afer afer; assembly: GCF_000298275.1. NCBI lineage: Eukaryota > Metazoa > Chordata > Mammalia > Tubulidentata > Orycteropodidae > Orycteropus > Orycteropus afer. The sequence continues at coordinate 2,309,594 of NW_006921986.1, read as the reverse complement.
ATGATCCTTGCTATACCTGAGCCCATTGTTGCAGACCATCTCGTTGAGGGCCTTCCCCTTTTTTGTTGTCCCTCTACTTTGCCAAGCATGATATCCTTCTTCAGGGCATGGTCCCTTCTTACAACATGACCAAAGTAAGTGATACGAAAGTTTGGCCATTCTTGCTTCCAAGGAGTGTTCCAGATGCAATTCTTCCAGGACAGATCTGTTAGTTTTTTATCAGTCTTTTTATCTTTTATCAGTCCATGGTACTTTCAGCATTCTTTGCCAACACCACAACTCAAAAGCACCAACTCTTCTTCAGTCTTCCTTTTCCATTCTCCAGCTCTCACATGCATATGAGGCAACTGAAAATACCATGGATTTTGTCAAGTGCACCTTAGTCTTAAAGGAAACATCTTTGCTCTTCAGCACTTGGAAGAGACTCTTTGCAGCAGATTTCCACAATGCTATACATCTGATATCTTGACTGCTCCTTCCATTGATGTTGATTGTAGAACCAAGTAATGTGAAATCTTTGACAACTTCAATCTTTTCTCCATTTATCATGATGCTGCTTATTGGTCCCATTGTGAGGATTTTTATTTTCCTTATATTGAGGTGCAATCCACCTCAATATAAGGTGTACACTGTAGTCATCAATCTTCATCAGTAAGTGTTTCAAGTCATCCTCACTTTCAGCAAGCAAAGTTGTGTCATCTGCATAATATAGGTTGTTAATGAGTCTTCCCCCAATCCTGATGCCACATTCTTCTTCATACAGTTCAGCTTCTCAGATTATTTGCTCAACATATAGATTGAAAAAGTATGGTGAAAGATACAACCCTGATGCACTCCCTTCCTGACTTTAAACCATGCAGTGCCCCTGTTCTGGTTACCTAGTGCCTCTCAGACAGGAATATACCACAAATGGGATGGCCTTAACAAACAGGAGTTTATTCTCTCACAGATTGGAGGTTTTAAGTCCAAGTTCAAAGTGCCAGGCTCTAGGGGATGTGTAAAAGCCCTTTGACCTTGAGCTTCAGCTCTGCCTCTTGCTCCCAGCCCACTGAAGCTAGAGGCATCTCTCCACTCAGGCAGCTGCTAGCTACTGAGGCTGATAAACTCAAGGTCAACAAGTGAAAAGGCACTGTCCCGATGTTACCAAACCACATGGCAGGCCATTAATTTAAGTCCATTTAAGTCCCAAGGTCAGCAGAGTATGGCAGGCTGCTGAACAATAACACGGCTACATGCAGGGTCCATGCATACCATAAGCTAGAGACCACTCCCAAAACTTCTTCTTATATACAGGAAGCAGACCACATACCCAAGGGCAGCTACTCAGCTGCTCCCAGTAGGTTCCACCATGCAAATGACTACCAGTTTCATCATGGGGAATACTACATCCAGCTGCCCAACCACTCAACCAGGCCCAGAGAAGTTGACACACAAACTGAACTACCACAGTCCCCTTGTTCTGTTTGAAGGACAACCTCCTGGTCTACGTACAAGTCCCTCATGAGCACAATAAGTGTTCTGGAATTCCCATTCTCCTCAATGTTATCCACAATTTGTTATGATCCACACAATCAAATGCTTTTGCATAGTCAATAAAACACAAGTAAACATCTTTCTGGTATTCTTTGCTTTGA
>NW_006921986.1:2304884-2307605 GCF_000298275.1 Orycteropus afer afer | reverse complement strand
TGAACATCAACCAATTCTTTTTGGTAGTGACTCTGTGTATTCCTTCCATCTTCTTTTGATGTTTCTTGCCTCAATCTTTCAATATTGCAGCTCGAGGCTTAAATTTCCTCTTCAGTTCTTTCAGCTTGAGAAATGCTGAGCGTGTTCTTCCCTTTTGGCTTTCCAACTCCATGTCTTTGCACATTTCATTATAATGGTTGACTTTGTCTTCTTGAGCTGTTCTTCCAAATCTTCTGTTCAGCTCTTTTATCTTGTTATTTCTGCCATTTCCTTTAGCTACCCTCCATTCAGGGGCAAGTTTCAGAGTCTCTTCTAATATCCATTTTGGTCTTTTCTTTCTTTCCTGTCTTTTTAATGACCTCTTTCTTCATGGATGATGTTCTTGATGTCATCCCACAATTCCTCTGGTTTTCAGTCATTGATGTTCAAGGCATCAAATCTATTCTTTAAATGGTCTCTAAATTCAGGAGGGATATAATCAAAGCCATATTTTGACTCTTATGGACTTGTTTTAATGTCTTCAACTTCAACTTGCAAGTGAGCAGTTGATGGTCTATTACACAATCAGCTCCTGGCCTTGTTTTGGGTGTTTTTAGTTTTTCCACTGCCTCCCGCCACAGATGTAGTCAGTCTGATTCCTGTGTACTGCATCTGGCAAAGTCCTTGTGTATGACTGCTGTTTGTGTTATTGAAAAAAGGTATTTGTAATGAATAAGTTTTTCATTACAAAATGCTTGCAAAATTCTATCATGCAATCACCAGCATTATTTCTATCACCAAGGCCCAATTTTCCAACAACTAGTGATTCTTCTTTGTTTCCAACTTTTGCATTCCAGTCACCAGTGATAATCAGCACATTTTGATTGCATGTGGTCAATTTCAGACTGCAGAAATTGGTAAAAATCTTCAATTTCCTCATCTTTGGCTTTGATGGTTGGTGTGTAAATTTGAATAATAGTAGTATTAACTGGCTTTCCTTGTAAGCATATGGATATATTATTCTATCACTGACAGAACTGTACTTCAGAATAGATCTTGAAATATTCTTTGACAATGAATGCCATGCCATTCCTCTTCAATTTGTCAGTTCAGTCATAGTAGATCATATGGTTTTCTGATTCAAAATGGCCAAAACCAATCCATTTCAGTTCAGTAATGTCTAGGATATCAATTTTTATGCATTTCACTCCATTTTTGGACAATTTGAGGTTTTCTTAGATTCATAATTAGTGCATTCCATGTTCCAATTATCCATGGATGTTTGCAGATGTTTCTTCTCATATTGAAACATGACACTTCAGCAAATGGAGGTCCCCAAAGCTCTACTTTATCCACATCATTAAGGTGGGCTCTACTCTGATGAGGCAGCTCTTTCCTAGTCATATTTTGAGTGTATTCCAACCTGACGGACTCATCTTCCAGCACCGTTTCAAACAATGTTTCAGGGCTATTCGTAACATTTTCCAGTAACATAACAGATAATGTTTCACTAATATTCATAAGGTTTTCCCTGGCAAATTCCTTAAGAAGTAGATGTCCTCTTCCTTCTTCTGAGTCTGTCTCAGTCTGGAAGCTCCACTGAAACCAGGCATCCCTACTGGCACAGCCTCCAGCCTCACAGCAACACGCAAGCCACCACAGTATAACAAACCGACAGATGAGTTCATCTCCTTTAGCTGTTCCAACCACTCCACTCACTCCCTGGGCTTCCTCCTACCTGTTCCTGGCGGCACTGTCTGCCACTGCTCCCTGCCACCTGGGGCTATCCTCCACCATCCTTACCTGTTGATAATAGAAACAAGTAATATGTAATCCTTGACAACGTCAATCTTTTCTCCATGCACCATGAAGCTGTTTATTGGAGCAGTTGTGATGATTTTTGTTTTCTTTATATTGAGGTATAATCCATACTGAAGACTGTAGTCTTTAATATTCTTCAGTAAGTGCTTCAAGTCATCTTCACTTTAAGAGAGCAAACTTGTGTTGTCTACATAATGTAGGTTATTAATGAGTTTTCTCCCAAACCTGATGCCACATTCTTCTTCATGTAGTCCAGCTTCTCAGATTATTTGCTTAGCATACAAGTTGAATAAGTATGGTGAAAGGATACAACCTTGATGCACTCCCTTCTTGATTTTGAATGATGCAGTATTCCATTGTTCTGTTTGAACAACAGCCTCCTGATCTATGTACAGGTTCCTCCTGAGTATAATTAAGGGTTCTGGAATACCCATTCTTCTCAATGTTATCCATAATTTGTTATGATCCACAAAATCGAATGCTTTTGCATAGTCAATAAAACATAAGTAAACAGCTTTCAAATATTCTTTGTTTTCAGTTTCCTCTCTTCACCTAATCCCTTTGGCTGATCGCTCTTCTCTCTGGCTTCCTGGCTTTTAATTCCCTTTCTCCTGCTCTACTGGCCTGCTGTATTTCCAATCGCCTCATATGCATGTGAGAGCTGGATAATGAATAAGGAAGACCGAAGAAGAGTTGATGCTTTTGAGTTGTGGTGCTGGCAAAGAACGCTAAAAGTACCATGGACTGCTAAAAGAACTAACAGATCTGTCCCGGAGGAAGTGCAGCCAGAATGCTCCTTGGAAGCAAGAGTGGCCAGACTTTGCTCACCTATTTTGGTCATGTTGTCAGAAGGGACCATTCCCTGGAGAAGGATGTCATGCTTGGTAGGGTGGAGGGTCGACGAAAGAGGGGGAGGCCTTC
>NW_006921986.1:2300076-2301754 GCF_000298275.1 Orycteropus afer afer | reverse complement strand
TCAGGAATGGGTGTTGGATTTTATCAAATGCCTTTTCTACATCAATTGATATGATCATGTTCTTTGTATTATTGTTCTTTGTATTATGTATGTGGTGGATGATGTTGATTGTTTTTCTAATGTTGAACCATCCTTGCATACCTGACATGAACCCAAGTTGATCATAATGAATGATTTTCTTGATGTGTTGTTGGAGTCTCTTGGTGAGCATTTTGTTGAAGATTTTTGCGTCTATATTCATGAAGGATATTGGTCTGTAGTTTTCCTTTTGAGTAATGTCTTTGCCTGGTTTTGGTATCAAAGTTATGCTTAATTCATAAAATGAGTTAGGGAGGATTCCATTCTTTTCTAAGTTTTGGAATAGTTTGAGTAAAATTGGTGTCAGTTCTCTGAATGTTTGGTAGAATTCTCCAGTTAAACCACCTGAGCCAGGACATTTCTTGTTGGTAATTTTTTTAATGACCTGTTCCATTTCTTCTTTTTTTTATGGATCTGTTCAACTTTTCAGTCTGTCCTAGTTTATGTAAGTGGTGTGTTTCTAAAAATCTGTCCATTTCTTCCAGATTTTCAAATTTGTTGGAATACAGTTCTTCATAGTATCCTGATATCATGCTTTTCATTTCAGTTGGTTCTGTTGTGATGTCACCCCTTCCATTTCTTATTCATGTTATTTGAATTCTCTCCTTCTTTTCCTTTATTAAATTTGGCAGTGGCTTGTCAATTTTATTAAACTTTTCAAAAAACCAAATTCTGCTCTTGCTATTTTTTTCTATTGTCTTTCTATTTTGTGTTTCATTGATTTCTCCTCAAATCTTTATAATTTCCTTTCTTCTGGTGACTGTAGGCTTCTCATGCTGTTCTTCTTATAATTGTCACTGGTGTTGATTTAAAGTGCTGATTTTTGGCTGTTCTTTCTTGATGTGTGCATTGATTGCTATAAATTGGCCTCTGATCACTGCTTTTGCTATGTCCCAAAGATTTTGTATGTTGTGTTTTCATTCTCATTTGATTCAAGGAATATTTGAACTTCAATTTTTATTTCTTCTCTTACCTAGTCTTTCTTAAGAAGGGTGTTGTTCAGTTTCCATGTGTTTACTCTTTTTCCATTGATCTTCTTATTGTTGATTTCTAATTTGATCGCATTATGATCGGAGAAGATGCTTTGCTGTATTGCAATGTTTTTAAGTTTATTAAGGATTGCTTCATGGCCTGACATATGGTCTATCATGGAAAATGTTCCATGTGCACTGGAAAAGAATGTATATTGTGCTGCTGTTGGGTAGAGTGCTCTGTAGATGTCTATAAAGTCAAGTTGGTGGATTCTATTGTTTAGTTCTTCTGCATCTTTGTTGAGTTTCTTTCCATTGGTCTATCTTTCATTGAAAGTGATGTATTAAAGTCTCCCACGATGACTGCTTGAGAAGACAAAGCCAATTACTATAATGAAATGTGCAAAGACCTGGAGTTAGAAAACCAAAAAGGAAGAATGCACTTGGCATTTCTCAAGCTGAAAGAATTGAAGAAAAAAATTAAGCCTCAAGTTGCAATATTGAAAGATTCTAAGGGCAAAACATTGAATGATGCAGGGAACATAAAAAGAATATGGAATGAATACACAGAGTCACTGTACCAAAAAGAATTGGTCTATCTTCATCCATTTCAGGAGGTGGCATATGAT
>NW_006921986.1:2297678-2299481 GCF_000298275.1 Orycteropus afer afer | reverse complement strand
TGAGCAAATAATCTGAAAAGCTGGACTATATGAAGAAAAACATGGTATCAGGATTGGAGGAAGAATCATTAACAACCTGAGATACGCAGACGATACAACTTTGCTTGCTGAAAGTGAGGATGACTTGAGGCACTTACTGATGAAGACTGAGGAACATAGTCTGCAGTATGGATTACATGTCAATATAAAGAAAAAAAAAATCCTCACAACTGGACCAATAAGCAGCAGCATGATAAATGGAGAAAAGATTGAGGTTGTCAAAGAATTCACGTTGCTTGGTTCTACAATCGAAGTCAATGGAAGCAGCAGTCTTAGATGACGTGTAGCACTGGGTAGGTCAACTGCAAAGGAACTCTTTCAAGTGCTGACAAGCAAGGATGTCTCCTTGAGGACTAAGGTGCACCTTACCTAAGCCATAATATTTCCAATTGCATCTTATGCATGTGAGAGCTGGACAATGAATAAGGAAGACCGAATAAGATTGTATGCTTTTGAGTTGTGGTGCTGGCAAACAATGCTGAAGGTACCATGGACTGCCCAAAGAACTAACAGATCTGTCCTGGAGGAAGTGCAGTCAAGATGCTCCTTGAAAGCGAGGATGGCCAGACTTCATCTCACTTACTTTGGTCATGTTGTCAGAGGGGATCATTCCCTGGAGAAGGATGTCATTCTTGGTAAGGTGGAGGGTCAACGAAGGAGGGGAAGGCCTTCGACGAGATGGATTGACACGGTGGCTATGACAATGGGCTAAAGTATAGCAAGGATCGTGGTGCTGGCGTGGGATCGGGCAGTGTTTTGTTCTGCTGTACATGGGGTCACTATGAGTCAGAAATGACTCAATGGCACCTAACAACAACAACAACAACACTATGGCTCTGAAGTCATCTATTTGACTTTTCAACTCTTTTAAAGTCTCATTTATGTAATTTGGGGCTCTTTCATTGGGTCCATAGATATTTATTATGGTTATATCTTCTTATTCAATTGATCCTTTAATCATTATATACTGTCCTTCCTTGTCTTGTATGGTAGTTTTTGTCTTAAAGTCAATTTGATCAGAAATTAATATTGCCACTCCTCCTCTTTTATAGTTGCCATTTGCTTGATATATCTTTTTCCAACCTTTGATTATTAGTCTATTTTTGTCTTTGTCTCTAAGTTGTGTCTCTTGTAGACAGCATATTGATGGGCTTTGTTTTCTTATCCAATCAGCAACTCTCCGTCTCTTGAGTGGTGCATTTAATCCACTAACATTCAGTGTAATTATTGACAAGTATGAATTGGTTGCTGCCATTTTTTGCGTGTGTTTTTTCATGGTATCCCTGGTTTCTTTGTTCAATATTATTTTCTGTGCTGAGCTCATTATGTTTATGAATTGTGATATCATTTACTTTGTTCCTATTACTTTAGTATTTGCTGAATAATTGTGCTTGACCTCTTTTTTATTGTGATGTGAAGGTTTATAATTTTTCTTTGAGGTTACCCTGTGATTTACACTTTTCTCCCCAAGTTTAGAACAGTCCATTCTATCTTGCAACTCTCTTGACTTCCTTACCATTTAGAAGATCTGTAACTAGACAGTATTTTCCCTCTTTTTCATCCATAGTGTCTTCATTTGCCAATTGATGTCTCTGGTTCCCTGTTTACAGTCTTGCAAGCATATTTTACTTTGGATTTGTCCACAGCTGTGGTGTCTGGGTTTCTCTGGTTTCTTGTGTATTAATGGTCAGTTGTTGTTTGCTATATTTTGGTTCTCTGTCAAAGGACACACTTTAGCATCTCTTGTAAGGTTGGTCTGGTTTT
>NW_006921986.1:2295778-2297152 GCF_000298275.1 Orycteropus afer afer | reverse complement strand
TCTTCTTCCTGAATGGATATATTCTCATCTTTCATCATATCAGGGAAGTTCTCTTCCAACAAATCTTGGACAATTTTCTCAGTGGTTTTTTTTTTTTTTTCTGTTCTAGAATTCCAGGGACATGTACATTATTCCTTTTGATGGTATCCCACATGAACCTTAGGCTTTCTTCATTTTCTTTTGATCTTTTTTCTGATTGATCTCTTTCCAAAGAAGTATTCATGTATTTGTCTTCAATCTCATTAATTCTGTTTTCCACTGCATCAATTCTACTCCTTTGCCCTTCCAATGTGTTATCTATTTCTGACAATTTAGTGTTAATCTTCTGGATTTCTATCTGTAGATTTTGAATCATCTCTAATTTTTAATTTATTTTGTCATTTTTTTTCTTGTATTTTCTTCCTAAATTCTCCTAGGGTTTTGTCTGTTTTCCTGGATCTATCTTTCAATCCTTTGAAGATACCTAAATATAATTCTTTTGAATTCCTTATCAGAGAGTTCCAATGCTGCTTCTTCCTCAGGGATGTATTCTGGGTCTGTATCTTGCTCCCTTGTTTCTACCACTTTATCTTGCTTCTTTGTGTGGACTGTGATCTCTGAGACATTGTAATGTTGTTGTATTTAGATCTCTGTTAACCATTTGTGAAGAGCAGCTAAGGGTGAGTCAGGCTTTTCTTGGTGGTTGTTTATCATTGTCCTGTTGGTGTAGAAGGAAGTGTGGCTCTCACTCAGTGAAGCTGCAGGAGGTGTAGGTGTAGTTGTGTCATATGGGGACTGTTGCTGTCTCCCACTCAGACAAAAATAACAATTGAATAACCATCAAAAAAGTAAAAGCAAACAGACCAAAAAACCCACGTGTAATCACACAGGAACCGTTTCCAAAAAAGAGAAAAGGGGAAAACAAATTTTTTTAAAAAATCACAATATCTGGGGTGAAGGCAATAAGAGAAAAAAGATAGAGTAGGAGAATAATGAAGAAAAAAATGGGAAAAATGCGAAAAGAAAAACAAGGAGTGGGGTTAACCATGAGAAAGAAAAAAAATTGCAATCAGGAATAAGGAAAAGAAAAAAAGCTGAAAACTAGAACCTGGGAAGGGAATAATAATGAATAATAATAAAAAGGACAAAAGTAATAATAATAGTAGTAGTTTTCAAACAGACAAAAACAAACAAACCAGAAAAATAAAAAAAAAAAATCAGGCCAGGGTGGAGCAGGGCACCCAGGCTCTGTCCGAGCACACAGACTGGAATGGAATTCCTGCCAGCCTAGAAGTGTGTGTTGGATTGGGTTCTCTAGAGAAACACAAAAACCAGCAAAGTTTATATATATATATATTTATAGAGAGAGAAATTTATCTTAGATAAATGGCTCAC
>NW_006921986.1:2292429-2295618 GCF_000298275.1 Orycteropus afer afer | reverse complement strand
ATATAGTCCGGAATGCCGTTCCTCCAGTTTGTCCCTGGGATAGTATTACAGGTAGGCCACACCCCTGGGGAAACTCCCCCTAGACTGACCGGCCGCTTAGAACGCAGTCATGTGATCCATCATGGGAACCACCACTCACAACTGGAGTCCAGCCAAGTTGACACATCTTCAACTATCACAAAGTGAGGGATGGTCACACTTCCATTAACCAAGAGGGTGTGGGATATAAGAGTAACAAGGGGAATGTCACACCTTTCCAGTCATTGGCATCCGGAATGCACTTGTAGTTCCCGGCAAGTGGAACCTGTTCTTAAGTCCTTGGAATCTGGGAGAATGCTGTCACTTTAAATATCCAAATCAGTCAAACCGCTTGTACGTTCCAAATGGCTGTGCCCTCCAGACAGGCAAAAGTTCACAGCTCAGCCCACCTTCCTCTTTGCTGCTTCCCCTTTTATTCACCGGCCACCAGAGCAGTCCTCCATGCAGTCCCTGGCTAACAGGGCCAATTTTTAGGTTAATTCTTGGGTCCTACCACCACTTGGCAACATCCAAGCTGTCTATGCCATCAGGATTGCTGCTAGACCACAGCTCCATATGTCTCCTTTTTTGGTGTTTTCATGCAAATTCTTCTGCTAGTTGGACTTCAGTCCACTTCTATATCCTTCCCTTCAAAGCTCAGGGGTCTGGGATTATCTTCTATATCTGTCTTAATTGGTTCCCCTTCTCTTTGTTGAAGAGGGTTTGTGCACTCTTTCTGCCTGTTCTGCCATCTTACCAGAACTCCACTTACAACTATTTTTGAATTATCTTCAGTAAGATTTTACTTACATGTGATATTAACTAATTGGTTGATAATTTCCACATTCTGTGGGATCACCTTTCTTTGGAATTGGTACAAATATGGATTTCTTCCAGTCAGTTAACCAGGTGGCTGTCTTCCAAATCTCTTGGCATAACTAAGTGAGTGCCTCCAGTGGGGCATCCATTTGTAGAAACATCTCAATGGGTATTCTGTCAACTTCTGGAGCCTTGTTCTTCCCCAATTCCTTCATTGCAGCTTCAACTTCTTCCTTCAATACTACTGGTTCTTGATCACATGCCACCTTCTGAAAATGGATGAACATTGACCAGTTCTTTTTGGTAGAGTGACTCTGTGTATTCCTTCCATCTTCTTTTGATGCTTCATGTATCATTCGATATTCTGCCCATAGAATCTCTCAATATTGCAACTCAAGGCTTAAATTTTTTCCTCAGTTCTTTCTGCTTAAGAAATGCTGAGCATTTTCTTCCCTTTTGGTTTTCTAACTCCAAGTCTTTACACATTTCATTATAGTAATTGGCTTTGTCTGCTCGAGCTGGTCTTCTGTTCAGCTCTTTTACCTTGTCATCTCTTCCATTTGCTTTAGCTACTTTCCATTCACAGACAAATTTCAGAGTCTCTTCTAACATCCATTTTGGTCTTCTCTTCCTTTCTTGTCTCTTTAATTACCTTTTGCTTCCTACATTGATGATATTCTCAATGTCATCCCACAATTCCTCTGGTTTTTGATCATTGGTGTTCAGTGCATCAAATCTATTCTTTAAATGGTCTCTAAATTCAGGAGAGATATTGTCAAGGCCATATTTTGGCTCTCATGGACTTTTTTAAATTGCCTTCAACTTCAAACTTGAATATGCATATGAGCAGTGGATGGTCTGTTCCACAACTGGCTCCAGGACTTGGAGCTCTAAGCTCCAGGCTCCAAAATGGCCAAAGATATTGAACTTCTGCATCACCTCTTGCCACATATGTAGTCAATCTGATTCCTGTGTACTCCAACCAGCAAAGTCCACATGTATAGTCGTTGCTTATGTTGTTGCTTATTAATTTACAATGAATAAGTAGTTGGTCTTGCAAAATTCTATCATGTGATCTCCAGTGTTATTTCTATCACCATGGCCATATTTTCCAACTACTGGTAACTCTCATTTGTTTCCAACTTTTGCATTGCAGTCACCAATGATAATCAACACATCTTGATGGCATGTTTGGTCAATTCCAGACTGCAGAAGTTGATAAAAATCTTCAATTTCCTCATCGTTGGCTTTGGTGGTTGGTACACAAATTTGAATAATAGTAGTATTAATTGGTCTTCTTTGTAAGCATATGGATATTATCCTATCACTGACAGCGTTATACTTCAGGACAGACCTTGAAACAGTCTTTGTGACTCTGAATGTCACATCATTCCTCTTCAATTTGTCGTTGCCAACATAGTAGATCATATGGTTGTCTGATTTAAAATGACCAAAACCTGTCCATTTCTTCTCACGAATGCCTGGGATATCTATCTTTATGCATTGCATTTCATTTTTAATAACTTCCAATTTTCCTACATTCATACTTCATACATTCAGTGTGCCAGTTATTAATGGATGTTTGCATCTGTTTCTACTCCTTTGGAGTCATGCCATGTCAGCCAATGGAGGGCCTGAAAGCTTTACTCTATCCATATTGTTAAGATTGTATCTATTCTGAGGAGTCAGCTCTTCCCCAGTCAAATTGTTACTGCCTTCTGACCTGATGGGTTCATCTTCTGGCATTATAACAGACAATGTTTCAGGGCTATTCATAAAGTTTTCCAGTAATATACCAGACAGTGTTTCACTGCCATTCATAAGGTTTTTACTGGCCAATTCTTTTAGAAGTGGATGCCTCTTTCTTCTTCCAAGTCTGTCTTAGCCTGGAAGCTCCGCTGAAACCTGTCCACCATGGGTAACCCTGCTGGCATTTTGCAACATAGTGGTATAGCCTTCAGCTTCATGGCAACACGTAAGCCACCACAAGATGAAAAACTGACAGACAAGTTCATCTCCCTCAGTTGTTCCTAACCTCTCTGCACCTGCCTACCTCAAGCAACGGCCTTAAAATACAGATGCCCACAGGTGAAAAGCAGCCCCCAGCCCTGGACCCGCCTACCTCAGGCCCCGGCCTTAAAATAGAGCCACCCCCAAGGGAAAAGCAGCCTCCGAGCCCAGGGCCAGCCTACCCCGGGCTCCAGCCTTAATATATATCCACCCCCACATGAAAAGCAGCCTCCAAGGCCCCAGCCTACCTACCTCAGGTCCCAGCCTTAGTATAGAGCCACACCCAAGTGAAAAGCAGCCTCCAAGCCCCCACCCTGCCTACCTCAGGTCCCAGCCTTAGTA
>NW_006921986.1:2288299-2292304 GCF_000298275.1 Orycteropus afer afer | reverse complement strand
GAGCCACACCCAAGTGAAAAGCAGCCTCCAAGCCCCCAGCCTGCCTACCTCAGGTCCCAGCCTTAGTATAGAGCCACACCCAAGTGAAAAGCAGCTTCCAAGTCCTGGGCTGGTGAAAATTAATCAACGAAAACCTTGTAGATCACTACAGAACACTGTCCAATTTCCTAGTTTGGCACATATCATCAGGAGGGATCTATTGCTATAAAAGAATATCCTATTTGGTGAAGTAGATGTCAGCAAGAGCAAAGGAGAACCTCTGTGAGATGAATTCACACAATAGCTGCCAAGATGGACTTGAATGTGCTGAAGGTCATGAGATGATGCAGGATTGGGTAACGTTTTGTTTTGTTGTACGTAACATCATCGTGAGTCAAAGTTGACTCAATAGCAGCTACCAATCAAACATGAAATCAAGATGCAGTGATAATTACTGGTGACTGGGATGTAAAAGTTGGAAGCAAAGAAGGATCAGCAGTTGGAAAATAATAGCCTTAGTGTTGAAAAACAGCAGAAATTACATGATAGAATTTTGCAATACCAACGACTTATTCCTTGCAAATACTTTTTGCAACAATAATGACAGTGACTATACACATGGACCTCCTCTGATAGAATACACAGGATCATACCAACTACATCTGGGGAAAGAGAATGGAGAAGCTCATGTTACATGGCAGCAGCTGGGGTCAGCAGCTGATTGTCACTACTTGTGACATCATTCATAACAAGGCCAGGAGCTGACTGCAGAACAGACCATCAATTGCTCATATGCAAGTTGAAGTAGAAGCTGAAGAAAATTAAAACAAGTCCATGAGAGCCAAAATATGCCAGTATATCCTACCTGAATTTAGAGACCATTTCAAGAATAAATTTGATGCATTGAACACTCATGACCAAATACCAGATGAGTTGTGGGTGACATTAAGGTTATCATATATGAAGAAACCAAAAGATCATTAAAAAGACAGAAAAGAAAGAAAACACCAAAATGGATGTCAGAAGATACTCTGAAGCTTGCTCTTGAACATAGAATGGCTAAAGCAAAAAGAAAAAATGATGAAGTAAAACAACTGAGCACAAGATTTCAAAGGGTGGCTCAAGAAGACAAAGTAAAGTATCATAATGAAATGTGCAAAGACCTGGAAATAGATAACCAAAAGGGAAGAACATGCTTGGCATTGCTCAAACTAAGAGAACTGAAGAAAAAATGCAAGCCCTGAGTTGCACTATTGAAGGATTCTGTGGGCAATATTAAAGAATTCTAAAGAACTCTGGTAGCATAGTGCCTAAGGCACTTGACTGCTAACCAGAAGGCTGGTGGTTCAAACCCACCAGCCACTCCTCGGAAGGAAGGTTGGGCATTCCTACTTCCGTAGTGATATTGCCTCGGAAACCCAAGGAGGGGTTGCTATGAGTCGGGGCCGACTCGACGGCAAATAACAACAACAAAGAACTCTGGTGATATAGTAATCAAAGCATTTCACTGCTAGCCAAAAGTTCAGTGGTTCAAAACCACCAGCTGCTGCATGGGAAAAAGATGAGGCAGTCTGCTTCCATAAAGATTTACAATTTGGTATCTTGAACTTAACCGGTGCCAGGGAAGCAACCCTCAGTGTAAACACTAGTGAGGAAGCCTTCAGACCCCTCATGGTCCAGGGCAAGGACAATTGCCGTTGGATGGAGTGCAAGAGAAAGTGCAGGCAATAGATGCTTCTTAAACAGAACTTAATTACTTTACCTTTTATACCCACCTCCGCTGTTACTTCCCATAGTATCTGGTTCTACCAGTTCCTGGGTCTTCTGACGTTCTGACTTTGGATTTCTTTCTCCTCTGCCGGTTTAACCAGTTGCTGTCACGTTGATTTCGACTCCTGGTGACTCATGTGTGTCACACTTGAACTGTGTTCCGTTGGGTTTTCAGTGGCTGAATTTTCAGAAGCAGATTGTCAGGCCTTTCTTTCAAAGTGCCTCTGGGTGGACTTGAACCGCCAGTCTTTCAGTCAGAGTCAAGTGCACTAAATGTTTATACCTGGAACTCTGCTGCCAGTTTAGAATTTACCTCTCCAGGGCTGTTGTGTCAGTTACAGCACTGTTACAATTGCTTCTCAGCCACCAAAATTTCTTCAGTTTCCTGCCGCTCTTCATTCTCTTAGTCCTTGTGCATTTGTGTATCTCTAAAATATCCCTTTGCTGCTACTTAGTGTGGTTTTGGAGGAAATGGAAGCATGTGTGTGGTCAACCTGACATTTTGATGCAAAGCCTCAATGCAGGTTTTTCACCATTAATCAAGCTAATATTGTTATGTTTGCCTATCTGGTGGCTTCTGTAATTTGGGATCGTTCATTGCCCTTGCTGAGCCCCTTGCTGAGCTGTATTGTATTCTTCTGTTTCTCTTGTCCATCATAACAGCTCCTGCATTAGCCTTTCACGTATTAGATACATGATCAGTGTTTCATACAATTTAACCATGTGACATTTCAGCACATTCTTGGCAAAAACAACACTTTACAACATAATTTTATGGTTGAGCACAAAATTGTTTTCTCCATTATTAAAACTAAAAAAAAAAACAAGTAAACAAAATGTAAGTGAACATTAAGATGTAAAATAAAGGAACAGGGTATTTGACATACGGAAATGATGAAATGTACTGGAAACCCTTAATTATCTTGATGTTCCTCTATATAATCACCTAAGCCTTTAATTTGAAAAAGGAGCCCGTCTGGAGCAAAGCATGGTTGTCAAACCACATTTTAATAAGATTGCATCAAGTCAAACTGTCACATAGTATTTTTCAGAATGTGATAATTACTAGTATTCAGGAACTACGTAATTTTTCTCACATGTGCTTTAGGCAGATGTCTATTTATCTGTGTGTTAGTCAAAGGACATTTTGTAAAACAAAAGATGAAAATAATAATAATAATAAAAGTTAAAAGTAAGTTTGGGTGCATGGTGTGTAGTGTCTGGTGAAAAACAGTGGTTTTGCTGGCCGGTGAGAGGAGGCTAAGAACGCCGGTGGTCTCTCAATTAGCTTGTGGCCTAGGACCCTGCAGTGTTTTGTTCTGTTGTAATAGGGTCACTATGAGTCGGAGCTGACTCAACAGCACCTGACAACGACAACAATAGTGGTTCCAGGGGAAATGTTAATATGATCTGGAAACTCTCTCTGAATACTTTTACCTCTGAGTGATGTGGGGAAAATTAGGAGGGCTGGCTTTTAAAATCCAGTCATCCTCAAGGCAGGTGAAAGTCACTTGAGTAAATCAGTAGCTTGTTGCAGTCAAAAATGACCCCTTAAATCCAATGGTTTATAGCTGCAAACATTTATCTCTTGCTCACGTTTACATGGCAGCAGCTGGAGTCAGCAGCTGATTCTCACTACTGGTGACTTACGCCCAGACCTAGGCTAAAGGTGCAATACTATTCGGTGGCAATGGAAGTAAGAGATGCCTTCAAGGTGTGTTAAACTTCGGCTCAAATGAGACACAAGTCACATCTCCTCACATTCTACTGAATAAAGCAAGTCACATAGCCAAGCCCAAGCCTGATAGGGAGGGAAAGTTACTCTTCCAAAAGGAGGTCCCTGCATTGTGCATGAGGCATGGGTGGTTCAGTGGTAGAATTTTCATCTTCCGTACAGGAGACTCAAGGTTCGAGTCCCAGCCAATGCACCTCACGTGGAGCCTGAATGCCAGTGGAGGCCAGTGTGTTACTATGACACTGAACAGGTTTCAGCGGAGCTTCCAGACTAAGATGGAGAAGGAAGAAAGGCCTGACAATCTACTTCTGAAAATCAGCCAATGAATACCCTTTGGATCACAACGGTCTGATGTGCACCTCATCATGGGGATGACTCAGGGCCAGGCAAGAGTTTCTTCCATTGTGCACGGGGTCACCATGAGGCAGGGACCAACTCAACAGGGGTTAACAAAAACAATATATCAGCATATTGCATGGCAAAGGTCAGGGATGTATAATTCTACAAAGAAGGTGATACAT
>NW_006921986.1:2276292-2288199 GCF_000298275.1 Orycteropus afer afer | reverse complement strand
TATATTCTGCTGTTGGTAGGAAAGATAGAGAAAAAGAGACCTCAAACCATTGAAGAAACAAGATGGGATTAGAGGAAAATTAAATAGCCATTGTTGTTGTTGTTGTTATGTGCCGTCGAGTCGGCCCCGACTCATAGCAACCCCTCCTTGGGTTTCCAAGGCAGTGTCACTACGGAAGTAGATTGCCCAACCTTCCTTCCGAGGAGTGGCTGGTGGGTTTGAACCGCCAACCTTCTAGTTAGCAATCAAGTGCCTTAGGCACTATGCTACCAGAGCTTCTGAATAGCCATTAGCATAATAAAATTTATAGATTTTAATTTTTCTTCTTGAGTTAAAACACAATTTCATTTCTAGGAATTTAAGACTGGATTATCCACCTTCAATTGTGATTTGTGGGTTCTCTTTGATATATAATTATATTTTGGGCCAGTATTTCTTCTAAATAAAAAGAGATCATGCTCTTGATATCTCTTCTAATACTATTCATTTCAGAAAGGACAAACAAAATTCCGTGTTGGTGAAGGTAGTATTAGAGATGAGAGAGATGAGAACGGGGTAGATCAAAGTAATTTTGATGAAAAGAAAAACACGATGCATCAGGAAGCTTCTCTGGAGGACAGTAGCTTACCCAGTGGCTGCTTAACCAGATACTGTGTGTTCTATGGGTTTTGACTCAGGATGCAGGCTGAAAAGTCAGTGGTCAAAGTAGTGATGTTTCAGGAACAGTAATTACATAGTACTCAGAATAAAAAAAAAAAAAAAAAAACAACTTTATCTTCTTGCCAAATGTCTTAAATTCAACATTTTGTAACATTTCATTCCTTCCTTATACGGCTTATTCCGAGGCTGGAATGTTTTTAATGACACTTTCGAGTGAGTTGAAGTTTTCAAACACAGATCTCTTGGAGGATTTGATCCTCACATTCTCTGATGATGTGCTCATGGGATCTCTCCATCTGACCAAAGCAGAAACCAAGGCACATAGCAGCTTAATTATTGTGCTTCCCTACATTGACCAGTTCATTTGCCTGGTCAAATGCTCACCCAGCTCCGGCAAAAGGATCCAATGATGCTTAACTGCTCACCAGCCCAGAATGAGAATGAGTGGTTCTTTTCCTGAAATATGCTTAGGATGGGAGAGGATGATGAACAACCAAGCTTCTTTCAGAGGAAAAAGAGAAATGGAGAGAGAAAGCTGGAATAAGGGAATGTAAACCAGCCCTGGTGTTAAATTTTTAATGATCGGAGGAACTGGTGGGAGTTGAAGTGCAAACAGTTAAAATGAGTAATGCGAGAAAACAAGCCACTTGTATGAAGTTATTTAATGAAAATGCACTAATAATAGACACTTAGGGAGCTCTGATAGCATAGTGCCTAAGGCACTTGACTGCTAACCAGAAGCCTGGTGGTTCAAACCCACCAGCCACTCCTCGGAAGGAAGGTTGGGCAATCTACTTCCATAGTGATACTGCCTCAGGAACCCAAGGAGAGGTCGCTATGAGTCGGGTCCGACTCAACGGCACATAACAACAACAACAACAACAATAAATACTTAAAATTTTGGCTGAGTAGAACTGTTAAACTCCATCTGGTCTTCAGAATGCTTGCCGTTGGTGTACTTTGGTTTATGACCAATAATGAACATACTGATAAAGTCTATTGACTATTTATGCATTCTTACGCTGGCTTTGGAATCAGGGCTCCAGAGAGCGGTAACAAGCAGTTTATTTTTCTTTGTCCCATTTAGAAATATAATTAGGTCTAGCTTGTTTTAGAGGGAAACAAAAGCTTGTATGGGTTTTATAGTTATGTCTTGTGCTATTATTATATTCCACTTTTCTTTGTGAGTGTAAGGAGACCAATATTTACTGAACATCTGTTATGAACTGTTGTAGATACTGGAAATATACCAAAACTAAAACTCACTGCTGTTGAGTCGATTCAACTCATAGCAACCCCTCCTTGGGTTTCTGAGGTGGTATCTCTATGGAAGTAGCTTGCCCAAGCATCCTTCCAAGGAGTGGCTGGTGGGTTTGAACTGCCAGCCTTCTGGTTAGCAGTCAAATGCCTTAGGTACCATATAGTAAAAAAAAAAAAAAAGAGCCCACATGTTAGCAAGAAGACAGATAATCTTTAAAAAATCAAATTTATAAAATCATCAATGTGAGAAATACTTTGAAGAAAAGTGAAGTGGCATAAGAGTGTGATGAGGATCTCATTTTAGTTTCAGGGAACAGGAGAGTCAGGGGTGTGTTAGTGTTGGAGGTTGGTTGGTTTGTAAGACTTGATTCTTAAATTTTTAGAATATGTGTGAGCCAGTTGTTAAACACAGCCACTAACAAAAATTAAATTATTTAAACTTGCAATTAAATACATTGTCTTTTTAAATAATTTATTGTGTTTTGTGTTGTTGCTGAAACTATTCACAGCAGAACATATACCAATTCAACAATTTCTACACGTAAAATTCAGTGACACTGATTACATTCAAGTTATACAAAAATTCTCACTCTCCTTTTCCAAACCGTTCCTCCCCCTAAACATAAACCCATCACCCCTAATCTTCTTATCTAAACTTTCCTGTTGCTGTTGTCCATTTGATTCCAAATCGATCTTTGAAAAAGCATAATGCTCGAGGTAGACATTCTTCACTAATTAAACTACTGTTTGTTTTTAAGAAGACTTTGGGGAATATTTTTGGTTTACTGTTTGAAGGTTATCTCAGGGCCGTAATTTCAGAGATCCATCCAGCATCAATGGCTCCAGAAAGTCTGTATTCCCTGAGAATGTGAAATTCTGTACAGTAAGTGTGTTATCTTAAAAACAAAGACAGTTCTCAAAATTCACTAGTTTCTATTTATTTTACTACATGTTTGCAGTGCAGTGAATTACTCAGTATGGCTCTTCTAGCCATGATCTTGCGACTCCCACCAAATGACTGGGTGGAACAAATACGAAGTTCTTGTGGCCCACCAAGGGGATTAGGTAGCTTATTAATAATGTACATAGAGTACATGACACCCTTGTGGAGCGAGGGCACCATGGAAATAGGGTGTGTGAAACCCTAATGTGGGGATTGGTCAGTTTTACCATCTCACTAGGCTTTAAATGAGCCATCCCAGAGGTGGAAAGGAGGGAATCTCACTTCAAGACGGAGAAGACCTGGGAATAGAGTGTATCCTTGGACCTGAGATCCCTGCACTGAAATGGCAGAGAGACAGCAGTGAGATGCTAGACATGTGGCAGCAGAGGCAGCCGAACCAAGAGACTGGCACAAGACAGAGCGT
Source organism: Orycteropus afer afer (assembly GCF_000298275.1). Taxonomy (NCBI): domain Eukaryota; kingdom Metazoa; phylum Chordata; class Mammalia; order Tubulidentata; family Orycteropodidae; genus Orycteropus; species Orycteropus afer. The sequence continues at coordinate 2,284,912 of NW_006921986.1, read as the reverse complement.
TGGGCTTACAGACCCACAGAACGAGAAAGCTGAGTGCTTTTGGTCAGGAAGCTGGCTGGCAGAGTGGGTGCCTCTCTGGGCACAGCACAGCTAAAAGAGCTTTATAACACTGGCCTGAGCAGGGGACAGGCCAAGGCCAGAGAGAGGGGTGCTTGTGGCACGGCTGAGAAGAAGCTGTCCTGATGGAAGAATTGTATCCTGATTGTTCATAAACCTGAACTGTAAACTGTTAAAACCAAACCAAACTCATTGCCATCGAGTTGATTCCAACTCATAGTGACCCCCTCTGGGTTCCCGAGGTGGTAAATGGTAAATCTTTACAGAAATAGATTGCCCAGTCTTCCTTCCCTGGAGTGGCTGGTGGATTTGAACTGCCAACCTTCTGGTTAACAGTTAAATGCCTTAGACACTATGCCACCAGAGCTCCTTTGTAACTTGTTACTTCCCTAATAAATCTCATTATTGTGAATATTGTCTGTGAGTTCTGTGTGGCCATTGTAATGAATTATGGAACCCAGCAGAGAAGTAGAGGGTGCTGTGGGAGGAACAGTTGGTGAACGAATTGGTAAAAAGGTTGAAGGTGGAGTTATGTCTGACCTTCATCTCATAGGAATTAGCTTTGGGCTGTTAATATTCAGATACTCCTTCCCTCTTGAGAAGGTAGAGAAGGTGGGAAGATACCACCGCCACACCCTTTTTACAATGTCACTATTATCCAAAGTAAAAAGTTTTAGAAGAATCATTTCTTGTCTGGATAGAATTGCTGACAAGGTGTTTGAAAAACTTTTCAAGGAAAATGCCATGTGTGAAACAGGCCATTGGCAGCCAGGGAGCATGCACAAGCAAATCAAATTATTTTTAGCATCATGTAACGATATCAATGCCAGAGATGGTTAATATTTGTCCAAGAGCAAGCTGCTATCACATGGAATCAGGTTACCAGAGTTCATGGAATTTCCTTCCATGAACATGTGTAGAGATGGGATGAGTGGAATAGGGGAGTGAACATTGGATTAGGAAATCAGGAGACTGGGGACAGAAGTCTGGTTCTGTCATTGACCATCTGTGTACCTTGGAGAAAGACTCTTAGGTTTTCTGTGTCTCCATTTCCTCATCTATAAAATAAAAATGTCTGGGTTATTCTCTAAGAACTCTTGCTACTCCAGCATTCTGTTATTGTACTTGGGTTTCCACAGATGAGAAAAGTTAATTATGGGGTCATGTGCAGGAAATCAGCTGTTCCACATCATTGTGGGGTCATTGTCAAAACCAAGAAGACTTCCAGTTGACAACTCTGGGAAAATCTCCTGTACATTGAGCTCTTGAGACCCACTGAAAAAGACTTTGCCACTTTACCTGGGAAGCAGATGGAGTGATAGAGTGAGGTAGTGTGCATTCATTTTCAGCACAGTACCTAAGTCTTGGTGCGCTTCTCAGCTAAGGGAGGAGAATTATTTGACTCAGCAACTGCTCTGTCAAAAATTCCACTCTGCTTGGAAGTCCTACTTGTTTTCATTCCTTGTTTCTACAAAAGAATCTTGAGAAATTGGCCCCTAGGTGTCCCAAATAAGTTACAATAGTTCTCATTGGATGTCACCAATTTCTGAGCTGAGGACAATACTGCCAAGTGTCAAATGCCTCCTTATATCCTTCCCCACACCCTCTGAACTTTAGCAGAACTCAGCTGCAGCCACTCCCATTATGGAGGGAGTACTATGCACTTCTGAGACCCAGAACTTCTCAATATTTTGAGACCCCCACCATCCCCTCCAGGCGGAAGGCTGGAAATTGCCATCTGGGTGAAATCTGGCAGAGAGAGAAACAAGGGTAAAGTGATGTTTGTCTGGTTGCTGACTCTATGTGTCCTAATGTGATTGAAAAGAAGTTTTGGTCTAGTACAGAGAAGGAACACAGTGTGCAATGTGGCAAACCCACAGACAATCTGACAGATGGGGAAACTGAGGCTGCCCACCCTTCCTCTCTGTGCTCCAGTGTCTCAGGTCTTTCAGTTCAGGGAAAGAACCATATTTAGCGGTTCTCTCTATCTGGAAAGCATTCCCCAGTCTGTCTCCTCCATCCTTAATCATCACATCCTTTCTTCACATCTCTGCTTAAGCTTCAAGTATTTGGACACTTTTCTGGGTGGAACAGCTTCTGTTAAAATGAAAAACCAGTTGCCTTCTAATCTATTCTGACTCGTGGAGACCCCACATGTGTCAGAGTAGAACTGGGCTCCGTGGGATTTTCAGTGGCTGATTTTTGGGAAGTACATAACCACGGCTTTCTTCTGAGGGAACTCCAACCTCCTACAACTCAGCCAGCAGCTGAACATGCTAACGCTCTGCACCACTCAGGGACTCCCTGGTAGTGCACCCCAAGGAAGCCCCTTTCTCTCCTTCCAACATCTTTATCGGTTTGTAATTATGTATCAACTGGTGTGATTTTTATAATCAATATGCTTCCCTCATTAGACTTAAACAGATATCCTAGAACCTGGATTTAAAAAAAAAAAAAAAAAACTTTTTAAGATTGAAAGAAAACCCATATGGAAAATGCACCACTGCAACTCATGAGACTGCAGCTCAAAGTGAACACATCTGTACGAACATCATCCCGGTCAGGAAATAGAATAGTCCCAGCATCCCAGAAGCCACTCTCCTTCTTTCCAAGAGGCAACCATTCCCCTGACTTCCAGGAGATTTGCCTCATTTTCAAAAAACAAAGTTTTACTGCAATAAAATAAAAGTAAAATAAACAACAAAAACTAAACCAAGTTTTTTTAAAAAAAGTTTTAAATCTTAAGACTTTTTTTTTATTAAGGTATAATTTGCATGCAGTGAAATATACTCTTGATAGTGTGCAGTTCTATGAATTTTGATAAACATACTTATGTAACACCACCTCCATCAAGATTTAGAACATTTTCATCATCCCCAAAACTGTCTTTGCCTTTTGCAGTCAACCTCCCCATCCCAGCCTTCTGAAACCACCAATCTATTTTCTTTCCCTAACTCTGGTAGCATAGTGGCTAAGGCACTTGACTGCTAACCAGAAGGCTGGTGGTTCAAACCCACCAGCCACTCCTCGGAAGGAAGATGGGGCAATCTACTTCTGTAATGATACTGCCTCGAAAACCCAAAGAGGGGTCACTATGAGTCAGGGCCAACTCGACGGCACATAACAACAATAACAACATAGTTCTACCAAAGGAACTCTGGTGGTGCTGTGCCTAAGGCATTTGACTGCTAACCAAAGGGTTGATGGTTCAAATCCACCAGCCACTCCAGGAAAGGAAGATGATACAATCTATCTCTGTAAAGATTTATCACCTTAGAAACCCAATGGGGGTCTTTACCACCTTAGAAACACAATGGAGTTTGTTATGAGTTGGAATCAACTGGATGGCAGTGGGTTTATAGTTCCACCAATTCCAGATATCACAGAAATGGAATTATCTATAAATATTTTGTGTATGTGTCTAGCTTCTTTCACTCAGCATAATCTTTGTGCCATTCATCTGTGATGTTGTATATTACGGTGGTTCCTTTTCATTGCTGTATGAATGTACTACAATCAAACTATATCATTGGATTATTCCACAGTGTGTTTACCCATTGTATTGTTGGACATTTGGGTTATTTTCTATTGGGGCTTGCAGTGTAGTAAATTACTTAGTGTGGCTTTTCTACCCATAAGTCTTTGTAAACTCCAAGGTGGGATTTTCTATGAGCAACTGAGGAGCTCCTGATTGCTGAAGCTATCCACCTGGGTTATTTCTGTTGGGCGTGGCACAATACAATGTTCTGGGAGGTTTCCACTCTCTCTCATGTGCTTAGAGTTCTGATGCTGTGATTGGCTAGTTTGACCACCCTTCTGGGCTCAAAAGGAGGCCTCCTGGAGGCAGAACTCTCTCTGACTGCTGGTTGAGGAAGACGTGCTGCTAAAAGAGACATGGGCTCCTGAGACACACGTTGCTGGGAAAGAGACGAAAGAGACACGCATTGCTGAGTGAGACACTGAGGGACACGCACTGCTGGGAGAGAGACTGTGAGAGACTGTTGGCTGAGAGATGGTGGGCTGGGAGAGAGACTGAGTGTTCTTCCTGAATTTGAATTGTAGCCTGTGGTGCTTTCCTAATAAACCCCATAATCCGTGAGTTCTGTGTGGCCACTGCAGTGAATTATTGAACCCAGGAGAGAGGTGATGGGTGCTTTGGGAGGAACGGTTGGTGAAAGGGCTGGAGGGAGGCAGCATGTCTGGCCTTGCAGTAATAGGCCTTGGGTTACTGCTGGCAATCCTGTCTTCCTCTTGTGGGATTAGAGGAGGTCAGAAGATGTGGCCTCCTTGCCGTTTTTGCAGGGCTATTACAAATAATGCTGCAATAGCTATTCTTGAACATGGCTTTTCATGTGCACTCATCTCCTTATGTTGTTGTTCAGTGCCATCAAGTCTGCTTGGACTCATAGTGACCTTATATACAACAGAACTAAACACTGCCTGGTCCTGCACCAGCCTCAGTTGCCACCGCTGTGTCAGTCCATCTCATTGAGGGCCTTCCCCTTTTTTCACTGACCCTCCATTTTACCGAGCACGATATCCTTCTCCAGGGAATGGTCTCCTAACCACATGACTAAAGAAGTCTGGCCATTCTCCAAGGAGTAGTCCTGCTGCACTTCTTCCAGAACAAATTTGTTAGTTCTTCTGCCAGTCCATGGTACTTGATCTACAATTCACCTAAAATTTGTATTTGTGTGTGGTATGAAGTATGGGGTCAAATTTCCTTTTCTTTTCTTCTTATATTTTTTTTTTTTGCCCTAAGTGACTATCCAATTGATCCATTACTTATTTTATTTTATTTCTTTTTTTAAAAAAAGTCTTTTCCCCTTTGAAATAAACTATGCATACATAGGAGCTCTGGTGGTGCAGTGCCTCAGGCATTTGACTACAAATCAGAAGGATGGCGATTCAAACCCACTAGTCACTCCTTGGAAGGAAGACTGAGCAACCCACTTCCATAAAGATTTACCAGCTCGGAAACCCGAAGGGGGTGGCTATGAGTCTCAGTGGACTGGATGACAGTGAATTTGGTTTATCGGTTTGGTGCATACAGATGTGGGCTTATTTCCGGACTCTACTCTGGGTCTGCTTGTCTTAATCCTCCCACTTTGTTCTTTTTCAAGATTTTCTTGGCTATTCTTGATCATCTTAATTTCTAGAATTTTATCTGACTTTACTCAACCTTAACCTCTGTTGCTGTAGTGGTTAAGGGATTTGGCTGCTAACCAAAAGATCAGTTGTTCTAACCCAGCAGCTGCTCCCGGGAAGAAAGATAAAGACAGTCACAGTCTTTTCCTCAAAGATTTACAACCTTGGAAACCCAATGAGAGTAAGCTATACATTGGAATCCATTCAATGGCAGTGACTTTCTTTTTTTGAGTTTTTATTCTATCCTAGCTCTCAGATCTGACAGGGGCCCAAAGCACTGTAGGAACCCAAAGAATAGCTGTTGACTTTTTCATGTGCCAGGTGCCACCGACAGCACCATCCCACCCCCCGCAGAGCACTTGTTAAGCGCGTGGAGCAGGGTGGGCGGAGCTTGTCTTTTTCCTTCTAGACCAGCGCCTTTTCAGAGCCGCTCTCCACGCCCCCGCCTCTACCTCGCCCAGCAGGGCCGGAAGGGCGCTCCCGCCTGCTTTTTCCCTTGACTGTGGTGGCGCTGGGATGGCGGCGGCAGCGGCCTCGGGAGCCAGCGACTCCGGCGTGGACGCCCGGCTGGACCAGCAGACTGCCCAGTGGTTGCGATGGGACAAGGTGAGGGCCAGCAAGGGGCTGCAAGCGCCCCCGGGAGGAGGTGTCCAGCCCTCTGCTCTTTCCCAAGCTCTGGCGCCGCTCTTCCTACAGTGAGACTGGTGCCTGTCTTGCTCCATTCTCTCCCCCACGCACCCCGCGGGAAGACGGAGGAGCAGGGCGTGGTGGCCCGGCTGCCCAGCGCGGCGGGTGTCTGGCAGGTTCTGACTTTGCCTGGAAAAGGTTGACCCGGGACGAGCGCAGTCTGGGCAGGGCTACAAGTTCGGGAGTGAGGGAACGAGCGACGGTTGGTCGACTGCAGCCGGGCTCTGAGCTCTGGGTCGTTGTGATACGCTCGCCTTCCAGTCACTCAGATCGTCGGATCGTCCTCATCAGTAGTCTGTGCGTGCACACACCAAGGATCGCTAGTTGTCGCCTGTTCCTCTCTTTCCTGGGGTTTTTGCCGAACAGCAGTTCCGACCGCCACTCGCAGGGGCTGCATCTCTCATGGGGCCTCACCCGTGTGGGTCCGCCTGGGTTCAGGAAAGACTCTCTCTCCCTCTGACTTCCGAAGAAGACGAGAGGGAAACCCTGGCACACAGCACCTCCAAACTTTTCTCTTCTGCACTTTCTTAGATGCTGCAGCAAAGAATCTGCACTTCACTCCCTCTTATTTCTAACTTGACTCTCCCTGTCTACCTACCTGTTTTCCTGTGCTCTATTCCCTTTTCCCTCTGTGTCCGGCTCCTCGCTTTTGCTGAGACCCTACTCACGTTTCAGTTTGGGGCTTATCTTCCCTTACAGAGAGAAGCCTGCTCTGGTTTATTTCCCCCTAATTCCGAAAGCAGCCTGTTTTTTTTTTTTTTTTTTTTTCCTTCTCCATTATAGCTTTAATTGCAACAAGAAGTCATAACTTCTTGTTTGTGGGTTTATTTGTTTAATGTCCGTCTCCAGGGCCCGTTCCATGAGCACGCGACCAGGTGTTCAGTAATGCTTTGCTATCTACCTCGTGAGATTCTGAGTTTTTGAACATGAAATCCAGCATATTCATTTTGCATTGGGCCAGCAAACTATATAGCCTGTACTGTCCATGTCCCTGACTAAATCAACTTGTTTGTAGGGCCTGGCACAGTGCATGGCACATAGTAAAAGAACTTAATGCCATCAGTTAGATTCAGACTCAGAGTGACTCTACAGTACTTACCCACATCCATTGTTGTGAGTGGATTCAGACTCCTGGTGCCTCTATAGGACAGAATAGAACTGCCCCGTAGGGTGTCCAAGACTGTGAATCTTTTCTGAAGCAGACTGCCACATCTCCCCCCCGCCCTCCCCCAGCAGCTGCTGGGTTCCAACTGCTGATGTTTTCTTTGGCAGCTGAACACTGTGCCACAAGGGTCCTTGACCCTATAGTAGGTACCTCAAACTATTTGTTGAATAGATGACTAAGATTGCAAGCCCCTTTAGCAAGGGCCAGGTTATGAAGGAGATCCTGCTTCCAGAAGATCATTGGTAACTCTGGGCGAAGAGGGCAGCCCTGTGATTCTTAAGGGAAATAGAATGTTTCCATTTTTGGTACCTTAGTAACTTGTGTGAAGAATGTTATTATTTTTTAAGTCATAGTTGGTAGTGCAGTGTTTCATAAACCTATGAAATGTTGGGTGGGAGATAGCACTGAGAGTTACTACCTCCCTTGGTAGAGCTGTGGAGTGCTTGAGTGATGCAAAGGGTTAAGCACTCGACTGCTAAGTTCACACTCACCCAGAGAAGCCTGGGAAGGAAGGCCTGGCAATCTGCTTACCAAAGGTCACAACCTTGAAAACTTTAGCACAGTTCTGCCATAATGCACGTGGGGTCCCCGTGAGCCTGAACTGACTTGAAGGCAGCTGGTTTGGATTTTGGGTTTTGCTAGCATTGAGGGTATGTTGTCCCTTTTTGTATGTGTGAATTTTTACCATTCCTCATTCTCTTTTTTCTCCCAATTTCTTTTGGGCTGGAGACAAGTGGGCAGTGCTGCCTGGTCCTCAGATGAGTTAAGGGCTGTATAGTCAGCTTCCAGCCAGCTAGAAGCATTGCAGCCTGGCTCTGATTCACCCTGAGACGGGGGAGGTATCCTGGGAGGTGTCTGACCCTCGGCCCCACAGAGCCTTCTCACCATGCCTGTACCCCTGTTCTTTCCTTTCTTGTCACTTTTGGTCACTCTCATGGCTGGTTCTGGTCTGCAGCCCTCCTGACTTTTCATTCTTCTCTCTCTGTCTCCTCTGGTTTCTCTTGGGCTACTTTGCCTTTTGTAGATAATCAGAGGGTGGTCAGAATTTTCAAATCTACGTTGTTCTTGAGAGAAGCACTGGATGGGACCATGAAATCTCTGTGTTTTCAGATTCAGCAAATGCTTTTTGAGTCTCCTCTATGTGCCAGATCTGAGCCCTTCCTTGGTGATACCTGATAATCTGATGGGATAGACACAGTGATCAGTGTCTATTGATTTTAACCAAAAGGTACAGTTTTACTTGATTCTTCTTGAAGTTGGAACAATGTGGAAGTGTGGGCTTAATTCTAGAAAATCAAGGTTTTATTGCAGTAAATTTCAAAGTTTAGTTATGTGGCGATGTGCTGCCCGGGTGTTTATAAAATTGGACAATGACTGTAAAAAAGTATTTACTTCTTGTTCCCCTGGACTCTTAAATATATAAAGCAGAGGTCTAATATAGAATTAATATAATTGTCATTATTTTTCTCCATTTTTAACATTTTTCTGCAACTATTGTACAAAGCTCTGGTAGCATAATGGCTAAAACACTTGACTGCTAACCAGAAGGCTGGCGGTTCAAAC
>NW_006921986.1:2267214-2276137 GCF_000298275.1 Orycteropus afer afer | reverse complement strand
AAAAAAAAAAAATATATATATATATATATATATATATATGTGACTTAAATGACTCATGTTAGTATCTATTGAAGCAGTTACAGTAACAGAAAAAACTGTAGGTTAATGTTTATGAAGCATAAGCAGGTTACTCAGTTTATGGCTTCCTCATCTGTCAAATGGGATTTTTTTTTCCTTCTTTGTCTGACTCTTGGAGTTGTTGCAAGGTTCAGATTTAACCAGGTATGTGAAAGCATTGTACAAAGTATAAAACTAAAAAGAGTAAGGTTTTGGTTTAGATTGTATCATCTGGGAAAGTTTAAGGATGTTAGGGGAGAAAATGTTGGGAACATTTGATTATAACTACCAGCCAGGAAGAGAAAAATGTTTTGTGTTCTTTTAGTCTTCAAAACCATAATGTAAATGAGTTTCTGGATTGTTCCCATTTTACAAAGGAGGAAGCAGAATTTGAGAAGCTACATCATCTACCAAGTAAAAATGGAGTCACCAGGTGATGGGGCTAGGATTTCTTCCTGGCTGTTAGACTCCCAGACAGTGCTTGTTCTGTTTCTCCTACATGCTTGCAGTGGTAGGAGAGAAAATATTGCACAATGACAGCAAACCAACTTCATACTTGAAATTTCTAAAGCAAAGTTGGAAAGACAATATGCACATGATAATTTTTATATTAGTTAGAATTATTGTGGTTTTATAAATATATATATGTATTTCAGATATTTCATCCTTTTATTATCTTATTTCTGTTTTATAGAATCCTTTAACTTTAGAGGCAGTGAAACAACTAATTGCAGAAGGTAATAAAGAAGAACTACAAAAATGTTTTGGGGCCCGAATGGAGTTTGGGACAGCTGGCCTTCGAGCTGCAATGGGAGCAGGAATTTCTCGCATGAACGACTTGACCATCATTCAGACTACACAGGTACCATGTTTACTTTATAATTCTTAATTACAAGACTTCCTTTACCCAGAGCAAAACATGTAGTATGAAACTTCATTATTGTCCAATCAACCGAAGTCCCCGTTGTTCTTTAATACTAACCAGTAATCTAAACTAGCTAAATTTAAAGATCATGTTTTCGAAGCTTTCCTATTTCAGACTGATGTGCAGTTATTGTACCCGCTGAGATGAAGGAATTATGTGCACTGTGGGTCCACCATTTCTGGGCAGTGGCAGTGGCCCCAAGCTCAGCCCTGTTACTATTTATATAATTAGTTATGCTCTGTTATTCGATTGTTTATGGCCTCATTAATGTCTTTACATGCTGCAAAACAACATTAAAATAGAAGAAGTGTGAATCAGTTAATTGTCAAAATATTATACAGTATATTGAGTTTCTTTGACCTGATGTTACAGAACAGGCAGAAATGTACGAAATACTGTCTCCTCCTCAGTGAGACATTTTAGAATGAGTGTAAAGGAAGGAGCATGGAATCTGAAGGAAAAAAACAGGGACAATGGTAGAATTCTCGCCTTCCATGAGGACATTCCAGGTTCAGTTCTCAGCCAATACACCTCAAGCTCAGCCTTCACCTGTCTGTCAGTGGATGCTTGCACGTTGCTATGGTGCTGAGCAGGTTTCAATAGAGCTTCCAGACTAAGACAGATTAGGAACAGAGATCTGGATATCTCCTTAAAATCAGTCATTGAAAACCTTACGTATCTCAGCAGTCTGATCCCATTGCACTTGGGGTCACCATGAGTTGGGAGCCAAGTGACAGCACTGACATCAGTCTTTGCAACAGCCTTAGTGGTGGGTACTGTTGCTACTCCCAACTTACAAAAGACGATACTGAGGCAGTGAAAAATTAAGGAACATGTCCAGGGTCCTTTGCTTATAGATAGTTGACACAGTGGAGTACAAGCCCATGGATTCTAGTTCCAGACTGTACTTTTAGCCTCTGCACTAAACCACCTCTAACTAGACTTAGACTCAGACCTTGTCTCTGCTACTCATGTGTCTGAAACTAGGAGTCACTTACCCTCTCTGAGCCTTACTTTTTCTATCTGTAAATGGAGTTTCTTGGCAAAGTTGATCTGGCCTTAGAGAAAATGTTGTTGTTGTTGTTATTTGCTGTCGAGTCGGCCCCGACTCATAGCGACCCCTCCTTGGGTTTCCAAGGCAGTATCACTGCAGAAGTAGGATTGCCCAACCTTCCTTCCGAGGAGTGGCTGGTGGGTTTGAACCACCAGCCTTCTGGTTAGCAGTCAAGTGCCTTAGGCACTATGCTGCCAGAGTAATAGCTATAAAATATCCAGCATGGTGACTGATACATACAGATAGATAATAGAGTTGCTTTGCTCTTATTGTTTAGTTTAAATTACTGGCAGTTTCCCCGTCTCTGTTATAGTATTCTCTTATGGAAGGTGAAAGAACTTTTGCATATCATATGTAGAGAAGATGTCTTAAAACATGTATTTAGTCCTGTGTCACTTAACATCCACAATACATCTTGCAAACTGGGATATTATGTGGTCTGGACCTTGTGCAAACTCTATATTATATACAGGCGGTCCACACATTATGATTGAGTTCCATTCCTAAATCTGACTTTAAGTTGAATTTGTATGTAAATCGTAACAGTTAGGTACTGTTCGTATCTAATGTTAGTTAAATATTGTTGTGTTAAATGCCGTCGAGTCGGCCCCGACTCATAGCGACCCCTCCTTGGGTTTCCGAGGCAGTATCACTACGGAAGTAGGATTGCCCAACCTTCCTTCTGAGGAGTGGCTGGTGGGTTTGAACCGCCAGCCTTCTGGTTAGCAGTCAAGTGCCTTAGACACTATGCTACCAGAGCTCCTAGTTAAATATTAGTCTTAGTATATAGAATATAGTGTACCCTCTATGAATAAAAAGAAGTTAAAAAAATACTTTTTTAACATAAAAATACAGTAGTAATAATAATAAAGTTTTGATGTGTGTCACAAAGTAGTGCCCCTGTGTTACTACATGTGTACCTCAAATTTTTTGTAAAATAGACTTTACAGGGCTCGACAACTATGAGTTTGTTTGTTTTTTTGTATATGTGTATATGGGGTTGGATGTTGCCCGAATGAACATTAAGTGATATGTGATTTGGCTTTTTTTTAGGGATTATGCAGATACCTGGAAAAACAGTTCAGCGACTTGAAGCAAAGAGGCGTAGTGATCAGCTTTGATGCACGAGCTCACCCACCAAGTGGAGGCAGCAGCAAAAGGTATTAAAGCATTTTAGGAAATGGTTTTTTGGTAACATATTTTATGATTCTATTTTTAATCACTATCTCAATAGCTTGACTTTAACTATCTTGAAATATATAATTTGTTAGTTGCATTGCTTAATTATAAAAATAATGGGAAAATTTTGTTTGCAAGTTTTAAAAATTCTGGTTTTACATTTGGGTTAAGGAAATAATAGTATTTAAATGATTTAGAATTAATACCTATTTAAATGAAAGAAATTTTCAAAGTGGCAATGTTGTAAGTCCCTCTCCGTTTCTTCCTTTTACATATTTTTCTCTTCCATTCTTCACGGGCTTCAGGACCATCTCCCCATTCTGGACTGCCCATCTCAAGCTGCATTCTTTTTTTTTTTTTTTAATTGTGATTTGGGTGAAAGTTTACAGAGCAAATTCACTTGCCATACAGCAGTTCACATACACTTTGACATTGACTACAATTTACCACAATGCAACAGCTCCCCTTCCACTTCCTCTACTTCTCTGTGTCCTTCCCTCCATGCAGTCCTGCCCCCTGAGCTGTCTCCTGTGCATACACAGCCCTTCTATTCTCCCAAAATTGTTCTCTCCAAGGAGTGTATCTACCTAATGTAAATGTTCACCTCATATGCCTGTCTTTTGTTTGGCTGGAAGCCACAGGAGTGGGTTCAATATCAGACATGAAACCAGACATGAGACCAGCTAGGTCTCAGTGGTTCCACTACCTCTATCAGACCAGCAAACCTGGTCCCTTTTTTATTTTTTCAAATGATTTTGAGTTTTGTTCCACATTGTTCTCCCGCTCTATCTGGGATCTCTTACATACATCCCCCTGTGAGTAGTTGACAGTGGTAGCTGGGCACTATCTAGTTCTTCTGGTCTCATAGTCATATAGGCTGAGGATCACATGGTGTACCAGTCACTTGGACTAATTGTTTCCATGAATCTTTGGTTTTCTTCATTCCTCTTTGCTCTGGACGAGGAGAGACCCATCGTTGCATCTAGATGACTGGTTGCAAGCTTCCAAGGTTCCAGTTGCTACTACTCACCAAAGCAGGATGTGAAACAATGTTTTGTGTAGTATGTTATGCCAGTTGAGTCAACCTGCATTCTTGTAACATTCCCAAACCAATGTTCTCTCTCTTTTGTGGCTTTAGGGGTATGATGGTGATGATGATAATGATAATGCTAATAGCAGCCATCCTTTGAGTGCTAATTATAGTGCTTATTCATTTAACCTCACAATAACCTGTGAAATATATGTACTGTCATGCCCCAAGATCATAAAATGAGAAGAGTAGCTGGTGATTTGAGTTTAAGGAGACTGGCTCTCAGGTCAGCAAAGTTTTTTCTGAGGGGCCAGATAGGAATAAATATCTTACGTTTTGTGGGCCTTCTAGAACTGACACCCTGAATTTGAACTTTTAGCCTCCTGAACAGTGAGAAAATGAATTTCTGTTCATTAAACTCATTTACTTGTGGTATTTCTGTTATAGCAGCACGAGATAATTAAGGCAATATGCATCTATACAGTATACAATGTAGGTGTCTTATACTGCATATAAAATGTTGTGTGTCTCCTTTACTGACTTTAAAGTGGCACCTTTGAAGTCATTCTAAAACCCATTGCCGTTGAGTCAGTTCTGACTTACAGCAATCCTATAGGACAGTAGAACTGCCCCATGGAGTTTCCAAGGCTATAATCTTTGAGGAAGCAGCCTTCCTCATCTTTCTCCACTGGAGTGGCTGGTTGGGTTCAAACTGCCAACCTTTCACTTAGCAGACAAGCGCTTTAACCACTGCCACACTGTGGCTCCAAAGTCATTCTAAAGTGGCTTCCTGCCTTCTGGTGAGTGTAGTTTAGATTTTATTCAGATTTTCATTAAAATTATTTGTTGAATTTTATTTTTATGACTTCCCCCTATTTAGATGCATTTAAAAAAAAAAAAAAACATTTTTATATATGGAATTGAACCCACTCCTGTGGCTTTCAGCCAAACAAAAGACAGACAAATGAGGTGAACATTTACCTCAGGTAGATACACTCCTTGGAGAGAACAATCATGGGAGAATAGAAGGGCTGTGTATGCACAGGGAGATAGCGCAGGGGGCAGGACTGCATGGAGGGAAGCACACAGGGAGGCGGTAACTATGGGGAGGAAGTAGGAGGGGAGCTGTTGCATTGTGGGAAATTGTAGTCAGTGTCATGAGACAAAGTATATGTGAGCTGCTATATGGAAGGTGAATTTGCCCTGTAAATTCACTCAAATCACAATTTAAAAAAAATTTTCCTATTATTATTGATGTTAGGGATTTTAACACTTGAGTTGTTTAAGTGTAGAGGTCTCTTCTTTGTGACTCAGTCATCCCAGAATAGGGCTCAGTGGAGGTAGTGCCCAGGAAGTATCTGGGGAGAGAATGAATGTCCAAATGGTTTAATCCTGCATTGGTTGAATGTTGTTGCTTGGAAGTAAATGACCCCTTTATTTGGGGTAAAGTCTTTTAACCCAAGCACAGAGAAAGATTTGATGCCATGCCCTGTGTCCTGCCCTTGGTCAGTTGCTATGGAAGTTGAGAAAAATAAGTGTTAACTTTTAAAGACTTATAGTCTGATGAAAGCCAAAATGTGTAAACACTGTTCCTGGTTATTTCACATGTAACAGCATCTCATCAAATGGTAGTCTTTGTTGTATATGCTGTATTGTGACAGGCTTAGGCCGGGGTTTCTCAGCCTTGGCCCAGTTGACATGTGAGTACATACTGGCCTGGACAGTTCTTTGTCATGGGGGCTGTCCTGTGTACATTGTAGGGTATACAGTAGGGTCCCTGACCTCTAGCCACTAGATGCCAGTAGTACCCCTTACCCCAGTATGACAAATAAAACCTGAGTGTAGACATTTCAGATGTTCCCTTGGGGGCAAAATCATCCTGGCTGAGAACCTCTGAGATAAATGGAAAGTTAAGAGATTTGGGTGAAGGCCTGGCTCAGCCACTGAGTTGCTGTTGGACATCGGGCAGGCAAGTTGCCTGGCGTTTCTTGGCCTTGGTCACCCTTCTGTAAAACAAAGGGGTGGATTGAGACGACTGCTAAGGTTCCTCCAGTGTTAGTGCTTTATTCCAATGTAAATACTTTATAATAACCCTTTGCCTTGATCTGGATGCTATAGTTAGCCTGAAGAAGTGGCCAGGCATTCATTTCCTTTATTCCTGTCATCGAGGGTCTTGACATTGCCCCTGCTTATCTCCCCTGTTGCTCTGCACTTCCAGGTTTGCCCGACTCGCTGCAACTGTGTTTATCAGTCAGGAGATCCCTGTGTACCTCTTTTCTAATATCACCCCAACCCCCTTTGTGGTGAGTAACCGTTTCCTTTTCTGATTTCCTCTCACAGGATGGTGGAGGGGGCATGGCTGGATTTCATGGTATTTAGTGGTAGCATAGTGGCTAAGACACTTGCCTGCTAACCAGACGGCTGGCGGTTCAAACCCACCAGCCACTCCTCGGAAGGAAGGTTGGGCAATCCTACTTCCGTAGTGATACTGCCTCGGAAACCCAAGGAGGGGTCGCTATGAGTCGGGGCCGACTCGATGGCACATAACAACAACAACAACAGTGCTCTTGGGATTCAGGTTTTTGAATGACAAAAGAGCTCCCTGGCAAATCAGTCATTCTCTTCTATCCAGAGAGATTTCTTCCACATCTTAGTAATACTTCTTTGGTATTCAGCTACTGAGTAAAGAGAAATTTTTCTTTAAGTGCATTTTTTTTTAATGCCTGCATCCTAGAGATAGTTTAGCAAGTAGCACTGTAGGGGCCCTGGTAGTGCAGTGGTTGAGTGCTCAGCTGCCAGCCAGAAAGTTGGCAGTTTGAACTCACCAGCAGCTCCACAGGAGACAGATGTGGCAATCTGCTTCTATAAAGATTTACAGCCTTGGAAATCCTATGGGGCAGTTGTACTTTGTAAAAGTCCTCTCCATGTCCTCAGCCTTTTCCTTAAAAGCAAATATGAGGGAGAGAAAGGAGAAGAGTAAGCAGTTGGGGTGTAATAAAGTGGATCCATAAACTTCTATTGCCAACAAGAAGCTTGAAAGCATGTGAAAATGAGAAGTAGATAGGCTTTTTGTTTGAAAACATTCCTAACTCCACCAGGTAGAAGAAGGAATGAGAATAAGTCACTTACTGCCATCGAGTCGATCCGACTCATAGCGACCCCTCCTTGGGTTTCCGAGGCAGTGTCACTCCAGAAGGAGATTGCTCAGTCTTCTTTCCATGGAGTGGCTGGTGGGTGTACCTAGGAAAATGTTCATCTTTCTTATCAGAGTACATATCCTGTGGAATTTTGAGTAGCTAACTTGTTCTATGGGAAATAGGATCTACTGCTCAGCTGTGGCACAAAAATACTGAAAGGATACATTGTGATATTTATATGTTATGTTTTTCAAAAAGGAATAACATACCAATGAGACATGATAAACCAAAAAACCAAACTCACTGCCATCAAATCAGTTCCTACTCATCGCAATGCCCTCATAGGTTTCCAACACTATAACTCTTCATGGAGCCAGCCCGCCTCATCTTCCTTCTGCAGAGCAACTGGTGTGTTAGAACCACTCACCTTTTGGTTAGCAGCCAAATGCCTTAACCACTACACCACGAGAGCTCCTTTAATAAAGTATGATAGATATTTTCAGTGTATCTGACTTTTTGTTAATACTTCTATATTACAGCCCTATGCAGTATCACACTTGAAGCTTTCTGCTGGAATCATGATAACTGCCTCTCACAATCCAAAACAGGATAATGGTTATAAGGTATTTTTGTTTTCCTTTCCAGGCATACTCCCTTTTATACAAATACTATGCTTCTACTGTTTGGGAGCAGAGGTTAACTGGTGGTATATTTTCCCAAAGCCCTATACCTTTTTTGATATGTTACTGCATCCTCTAGGTCTATTGGAATAACGGAGCTCAGATCATCTCACCTCATGATAAAGGAATTTCTCAAGCTATTGAAGAAAATCTGGAGCCATGGCCCAAGGCTTGGGATGATTCTCTAATCGATGGCAGTTTGCTTCTTCATAACCCAACTGATTCCATCAATAAAGACTACTTTGAAGACCTTAAGAAATATTGTTTTCACAGGTAAGGTAAATGGGTTGTGTCTTCACTGACTTCAAGTGAATTTAATTATTTTATTCAGCCATGTTCTGTCAGTTTTCATTAAATTGATCTTTTTCATTGTACAGGCAGGCATATTTCAGAGAGACTGCAGATTTGGCTCCCAACCAACTCCATAAAGCAAATATCACAATAAAATGATTACAGTGTTTGGGGTTTCTCAGTGCATATAAAAGTTCAAAGTTTACACTGTACTGTAGTCTATTAAGTATGCAGTAGCATTATGACAAAATTTGAAATATTATAAGAATGACCAGCATGTGACACAGAGGCATGAAGTGAGCACACACTGTTAGAAAAATGGCAGATAGACCTGCTCTATTCAGGGTTGCCACAAACCTTCAGTTTGTAAAACATTCAAAATCTGCAAAGCCCAATAAAGTGAAGAGCAATAAAAAGAATGCCTGTACACTACGCCTGCAGCTGATTTTAGAGGCTATTGGCCAGGGCTCAGCAAACTTTCTTTTTTTTTTTTTTTTTATTAGGATTTGGGTGAAGATTTACAGAGTAAATTCACTTTTCATACAGCAGTTCACATATACTTTGTCTCAT
>NW_006921986.1:2228361-2266374 GCF_000298275.1 Orycteropus afer afer | reverse complement strand
ACCAGCAGTGTATGAGAGTCCCAATCTCTCCACAACCTCGCCAGCATTTGTTATTTTCTGTCTTGTTGAACTTTGATACTAGTGCTGGAACAAGATGGTATCTCATTGTTGTTTTGATTTCAGCAAACTTTCTTGAAGGGCCAGATAGTAAATGTATTGGGTGTTGTGAGATGTGTAGACTAGTGCTGCTGTTTCACTCCACTGTTATAGCATGAAAGCAACCACACACGATGTGTAAATGAAGGTGTGTGAGCTTGGCTGTGTTGCAAAGAAAGTTTGTAACAACAGGTGGCTGGCTCATGGGGTCATCTGCTGATTCCTGCTGTAGATTCATGAGCGTGTATAATGTATGTGTTTGTATGTATATATGTATTTGAAAAACAACCTTTCTCAAAGTGGTTGAATACTAAACACTGACATTTTTCTTACGTCTTTCCTGAAATTTTCTGTGTATATATAAACATATTTGTGTAATATATTACAAAAGCATAAATGGAGTTTTTTCTATGCAGATAGTGTCTGTGTACAGAGTGTGTTCTGTACCTTTTTCCTCTAGTTAATTTGTCTTGGGCACCTTTCTTTTGGGGGGGCACCTTTCTGTGTTAGCCCATGTGTTCATTTCTTAGTGCTGCTGTAACAGAAATACCACAAGTGGTAGTGGAATGAGTTGGAAAAAGACAGCAAAAATAGGTGCACAGCTTAAGGAAGGTAGTCAGTGTCACGGAAATGTATGTTACAAATTGTTGAGATGACATAGGTTTGGTTACATGTGTTTTCTCCACAACTGAAAAAGAAAGAAAATGGTTGGCTTTGTTGTTGTTGTTATGTGCCGTTGAGTCGGACCCAACTCATAGCGACCCCTCCTTGGGTTTCCGAGGCAGTATCACTATGGAAGTAGATTACCCAATACCCAACCTTCCTTCTCTGAGGGGTGGCTGATGGGTTTGAACTGCCAGTCCTCTGGTTAGCAGTCAAGTTCCTTAGGCACTATGCTATCAGAGCTCCTGTTGGCTTTAAGGAACAGAAATTTATTTTCTCAAAGTTAGGGGGTTAGAAGTCTAAATTCAGGACACCGGCTCCAGGGGAAGGCTCCTTGTCTCAGTCAGCTGCTGTCACCCTGCAGTTCCTTGGCTCTTTGGCCTGGAACATGAGCTCATACGTGCTCTTGTCTTCCCACTTGGAGCTTGCTTGTCCTTGTGTCCTTGCTGCTCCTTTCCACTCAGACGTGGTTAGGTTGAAGCCATACTCTATGTTGATATGGCAAACCTCAGATACAAACTAGGAGCTCTGGTAGTGTAGTGCCTAAGTCACTTGACTGCTAACCAGAAGGCTGACGGTTCAAACCCACCAGCCACTCCTCAGAAGGAAGGTTTGGCAATCTACTTCTGTAGTGATACCACCTCCGAAACCCAAGGAGGGGTCACTGAATCGGAGATGACTCATTGGCGCGTAACAACGACAACAAATACAAACTGGCTTGTATCTACATATATAGAGGTTAAGATTCCAGCATGTGTTTTAGGGGGATAATTCATCCATGGCATCTATTAGACCTCACCTTTCTAATGGCTGCTGCTCCCATTTATGTAATCTAGTGACGTTGACTTCATACATGCACATTACAGTGTTGTCCTTTTCTAGTATACTGCAGGTCCCCCCACTACTCCTAATTGTTCCCCTAGGAAGAAACCTGTGATTTTAGTGACATAGAATCTCTAAAACATCCCTAATCATGTATTTGCTGGGCCATCTGGAAGCAGTGTTATCTGTATAGACGGTAGAACCCAAATCCCATCTACAGGGAGCAGCCATTTATGGCCCAGCTGAGTGTTACAGTGGGCAGAGGTGGCCCTCGAGTTGTCAGATCTCCCTCTCTCCCAAGAGAAGGTAGAACCTGGGAACCAATTTTATTTCTCTAGAAATCCCTTTTATTGTGATTTGGGTGATAGTTTAACGAGCAAATTGGTTTTTCATTCCACAGTTCATACACGTTTTGTTTTGTGACATTGGTTGCAGTTCCTACAGTGTGACAGCTCTCTTCCCACTTCTCTGTGGTTTCCGTTTCCCTTTGTCCTTCCTTCCCATCCATTCCTCCTTCTGAGCTTTCTCCCCTGCTCTTTTAGGGTTGATTGTTCTAATGAGTGCATACCTCCCTGGTGTAATTGTTCACTTCATAGACCTGTCTGTGTTTGGCTGAAAGTTGAGACACAGGGGTGAACTCACCCCCAGTTCTAGGCTTAAAGGGTAACTAGTGACCACAGTCTCAGGGGTCTATCAGTCCCTATCAGACTAGTAAACCTGGTCTTTTTTTTATGATTTTGAGTTTTGTTCCACATTTTTCTCCCATTCTATCCAGGTCTCTGGTTGTGATCCCTTTCAAAGTGGTTGCCAGTGGTAGCTGGCACCATCTTGTTCTGGTCTCAGGGTGATGGAGGCTGAGATTCACATGGGCTACTAGTCTCTTGGATTGTTGCCATGTGTCTTTGATTTTCTTCACTCTGCTCCAGAGGAAGAGAGGGAACTGCTTTTTAAAGTGATATGTAATCTAAACAAAACTTATCTTAGACTTTCCCTGTACTTTTCTGATTTAACCTCACAAAGACCAAAAGGGTTTCCAGTTCTCTGCTACTCCAGGTACCCTTGGAGTAAACATTCCTATATATAATTCCTTGAGAGTATGTGTGTCTAGATTCATAGGGTAAATTTCTGACAACAAAATTATATATGTGTTTACAAAGTTGATGTTGTTGTTTTGCTGTTGTTTTGTGCCGTTGAGCCGGACCCAACTCACAGTGATCCCTCCTTGGGTTTCTGAGGCGGTATCTCTATGGAAATAGATCACCCAACCTTCCTTCTGAGGAGTGGCTGGTAGGTTAATAAATTGCCCTCAAAAAATATTATACCAGTTGACGCTCCCACCAACAGAATATGAAACAGTTTGTTGTTGTTATGTGCCGTCGAGTCTGACCCGACTCATAGAGACCCCTCCTTGGGTTGCCGAGGCAGTATCACTATGGAAGTAGATTGCCCAACCTTCCTTCCAAGGAGTGGCTGGTGGGTTTGAACCTCCAGCCTTCTGGTTAGCAGTCAAGTGCCTTAGGCACTATGCTACCAGAGCTCCTATGAAACAGTATGTGACCTAAAATTTCCACTTGTTTCTTTATCTGGAACTTTCATATAATATTTTATAATGCTTAATTAAATCATTGATGATTTTTAATTTTTGTATGATGCGTGAATAAGAAAACCAGATTAGTTTTTTGTTTTTACAAGAGGCTTACAGTTGTACTAACACCTTAAACTGAATAATTTATCTTTTTTTGACAGATTGGAATGCCACCTTTATTAAACAATTTCTAACATATAACAGATAACTGCTATAGGCCCTTCACATGTACTAATTAGTCCCATTTTGCTAATCTCATTAATGTGGAGTGTAGGTGTTGGTGTATCACCAGATTTATAGATCAAAAACCTGAGGCACAGAGAGGTTAAGTAACTAGTCACACATCTAGTGAATGGTAGGGCCCTGGAACTAAATTTCATTCTGTCTGTTTTTAGAGCATATAAACCACCAAGCTTTACTGTTTCTCATATACATTTCCCATTTGAAATGGGATCCTGCTTCTAGACTCTTTGTTCTGTCACTTTAACCTGTGTTTTTTTATCTAGTACCAAACTGTTTAACTTAATGTAGCTTTATAATGCATTTTAATATCCAAGAGTTTTTTTTTTTTAGGATTTGACCTCACTAAATGTTTTTTTTTCCCCCATATGTGTTTTATTTTCAAGGGTAAGGCTTATTTGAAACCATTATTCTCTTAAAGAAAAGCTCGTTCATTTATTTATTTCTAAAAGAAGTGGAATATAACCCCAAATTCTAGCAACCAGAGCATTGGAATTTTTTAAAGATTCATGTTTACTTTTATATGTTGTTGTTGTTGTTGTTGTTATGTGTCATCAAGTCAGACCCAACTCATAGCGACCCCTCCTTGGGTTTCCGAGGCAGTATCACTACGGAAGTAGATTGGCCAACCTTCCTTCCGAGGAATGGCTGGTGGGTTTGAACTGCCAGCCTTCTGGTTAGCAGTCAAGTGCCTTAGGCACTATGCTACCAGAACTCCCTTACTTTTGTATAGCGTCTGTTAAATTTTGATGTTTATTACTGTGCTATACTAAGTATCTAATAGGGGTACTCATGGTTCAGGGTAAAATTCTTGCCTTCCATATGGGAGACCTGGGCTTCATTCCCAGCTGGTGCACCTCATGCCCCACCTCCTTCCTGTCATTGGAGACTTGTGTGTTGCTGTGACGCTAAACAGGTTTCAGTGGACCATCCGGATAAATATGGCGTAGAAAGAAAGGCCTGGCTATCTGCTTCTGAAGTCAGCCAGTAAAAATTCTGTGGGTCACAATGCACGGTCCTATCTTCAAATGATCATGGGGTGGAACAGGATGGGGCAGTGTTTGGTTCCATTGTTCATTAAATAAAACTTGTCCACTCCCCAAATATACACATACACCCCCAACACATGAGTTTTGAACTTAACTCTATAGTTATTTCCAGTAAATATGATTGCTTTCATATTTTGTTTAATTGGAAAGCTTTTATATCTAGGGTGGCTGATTCAGTGGCAGCCAGCAACAATATTAAGTACCTAAAACATGACACTTGGCAAAGGAGGACTGTTCCTTGAAAGAGAAAAGGTTTTGTTTTTTATACATATATGTATAGGATGTTCTGTTACATTTTGTTAAAAGGGGGATTTTTTTTTTTTTAAGGGACATTTTTTAAAATCATTTTTTGAAGCTGCTAAAAGTTACCTGGAGCCCTGGAACTGGCCCTGCATGGGGTGGGCATGTGCTGAGCCCACCATGAGTCTTGTCCTGCAATCTGAGCCCTGGGTTTCAGTCTTTTATCCCATCTAGATGTGAAAGCTCTATCATCAGTCAAAATCTGAATGTAATCGTTTAGAGTAAAGTTTGAAACTTATGTGTTGGGGAGAGTATGTGTCTATTTGGGAGAGAGAGTATCTTTGACCAGACAGATACTCCGCTGTTTAGACATTCTTATTACGTTGATTTCTTACAGAATCTAGTTCCTTGATATTTTGCAAACCTTCCGGTTTTGAGAGCCATCTTTGTGGATGTCATCTTTTCCATTCTGATTCTAGGAGTGTGAACAGGGAGACCAAGGTGAAGTTTGTTCATACCTCTGTGCACGGCGTGGGTCACGACTTTGTGCAGTCGGCTTTCAGAGCCTTTGGCTTTGCTCCCCCTGAGGCTGTTCCCGAGCAGAAAGATCCTGATCCTGAGTTTCCAACAGTGAAATACCCAAACCCCGAAGAGGGTAAAGGCGTCTTGGTAACCTTCTTTTTTCTTTATTGCAAAATCTATCTCTTATGTTCAAAACGATTACTACCTAGTCAAATCAGTTATGTGTTTGTAATATAATTTCATCAGAAATATTTATCAGTTAATGATTTCTTTAAGGAACCTTCAAATTAGACCCAAGTATAGGCCCTGGTGTTGGCTGTTCAAACCCATAAGCCATTCCAGGAGAGAAAGATGTGGAAGTCTGCTTCTGTAAAGATTCGCAGCCTTGGAAACCCTTTGGAGCAGTTCGACCCTTTTAGGATCACTATGAGTTGACTCAGTGGCAGTAGGTTAGTTTTTGGTTTGGTTATAAGGAGCCCTGTGGCACAGTGCTTACAGCGCTCAGCTGTTAACTGAGAGGTCTATGGTTTGAACTTACAAGCCACTCTGGGGGAAAGATGTGTCAGTCTGCTTCTGTAAAGATTTACATCCTTGGAAACCCCATAGGACAGTTCTGCTCTGTCCCACTGTAAGTCAGAATTGACTTGACAGCAGTAAGTTTGGTATTTTGGTTTTTGTATTAGGATGTTGGAGTCCCTGGGTAGTACAAATGGTTAAGCGCTCGACTACTAACCAAAAGATTAGCAGTTTGAACCTACCCAGAGATGCCTCAAGGAGCCCTGGTAATTCAGTGGTTAAAGCCTTCCGCTACTAACTGAAAGGTCACTGGTTCCAACCCACCAGCTACTTGGCAGGAGAAAGATGTGGCAGTCTGCTTCCTTAAAGATTTACAGACTTGGAAACTCTATGAGGCAGTTCTGTACTGTCCCATACAGCCACTACTGTTGCTCTTGTTACTATGTGCTGTTGAGTCAGACCCAACTCATAGCGACCCCTCCTTGGGTTTCTGAGGTGGTATCAGTACAGAAGTAGATTGCCCAACCTTCCTTCTGAAGAGTGGGTTTGAACCACCAGCCTTCTGGTTAGCAGTCAAGTGCCTTAGGCACTACGCTACAGCTCCCATACACTCACTATGAGTGGGAATTGAGTCAATGGCAGTGAGTCAGAGGTGCCTCGGAAATCAGGCCTGGTGATCTGCTCCAGAAGGTCACTGTTTTGAAAACTCTGAGGAGCAGTTCTACTCTACACATGTGGGGTCACCATGAGTCGGAGTCTGTTCAACAGCAACTGGTTTGTTTTTTAATCAGGATGTGAGAACTGAAATCTAAATGTTGATTTAAATTTAGTTAGTTAGTTTTAATTTCGTTTAATGTGGTTCCTTACATGTTTAATGTGCTGCCAAAGAGAGACAGTAATTGAATGTACATTTGTTGTTGTTGTTGTGTGCCGTCAAGTCGGACCCGACTCATAGGGACCCCTCCTTGGATTGCCGAGGCAGTCTCGCTATGGAAGTCAATTGCCCCATCTTCCTTCCGAGGAGTGGCTGGTGGGTTTGAACCGCCAGCCTTCTGGTTAGCAGTCAAATGCCTTAGGCACTATGCTACCAGAGCTCCCAAATATACATTTATCACATTATAATTTTTATCCTTTAATGGTTATTTCTCTGATATGAAGAAGTTTTGCTTAAATTATGTTTCCTGATACCTTTTAACCTTAGCAGTATTCAGAGAACTGGTTTATTTTGGTATGTTTGTAAGGTTGACCACATGATGAAAGCCTAGAAATACCAGTCCAACCACAGCACACTATCAGATAGAGTGAGTCCCACAGGTAGGTGTGGGTCCTGCTTTGATTTTCCCATCAGCTGACTTCTGATTAGGAAGATCATAGATGACCAGCCAAGACCAGCTCCAAAAATGAAAATTCAGCCTTGGTTTGGGGAAAGTTTTTGTATTAGTTTCCTAAGGCTGCTATAGCAAAATACCAGGAAGTGGGTGGCTTTAAACAAAAGACTTGTATTGTGTCACAGTCTAGAGCCTAGCCATGTTGTGTAGGCCATGTTAATTTCTTCTGAGGCTTTATCAGAGAATCTGTCCCATGCCTGTCTTCTAGCTAGTGGTAGCTTCGGGTGTTCCTTGACTTATAGGTATGTCTTCACATGGCCATGGCCATCCTTCCTTTATCTCTTTGTGTCTCTTCTCCTCTTTTATGAGGACTCCACTCATTAGATTAGGGCCCACCTTATTCCAGAATGACTTGACTGATAACTGATGTTAACTGATTACATCTTCAAAGACCATATTTCTAAACAAGGTCACATTCATAAGTACTAGGCTTAGAACTTCAACCTATCTTTTTGGGAGACATACTCAATTCACAACAGTCTTCTTTTAGTTCTTAAAAACTAGAGATTTTCAAAGACTACAAGATGCTTAATTTTTTATTTAAGTGATTTTTTATTTTCAAACTCTTTTTTAGACTTTATCTTTTGGTTTGGCTGACAAAACCAAGGCCCGAGTTATTTTGGCAAATGACCCAGATGCTGATAGACTTGCTGTGGCAGAAAAGCAAGACAGGTAACATTAATTGTGATAATCTATGATGAAAAGTACAGAGCATCACATCTTTAGAAGTAAAAAGTAGCTAGGGAGGCTGAATCTATTTGTAAATAGTTCCCATTGATTTTGCCACTGAACCTTCTATCAAGTCCTCTAACAGAACAAGATGCTGCTCTGTGGGGTCTCATGGTTGGCAAACATAATGCAGAGTAAATCAACCCAATATTTATATCCTTATTTTATAATTGATTTTATTTGAATTAAAAGGAGCTTTGGTGGCACAGTGCCTAAGACATTGGACTGCTAGCCAGAAAGTTGGCAGTTCAAACCCACTAGCCACTCTGTGGAAGGAAGGTGGGGTAATCTACTTCCGTAAAGATTTACCACCAACTAATGGGCAAGGAATCCTGTTGGGATGAGTGCTCAGCTGCTAACTGAAAGATTGGCAGTTCTAACCCACCAGTTGGCTCCAGGGAGAAAGACTTGGCAATCAGCTACTATAAAGATTACAATCAGGAAAACCCTATGGGACGAGAAATTCCAGTAAGATGGCAGAATAGGCAGAAAGACTGCACAGACCCTCTGCAACAAAGAAAAGGGGGACCAATTAACACAGATACAGAAGATGATCCTGGACCCCTGAACCTTGAAGGGAAGGATATAGAAGTGCACTGAACTCCAACTAGCAGAAGAATTTGCATGAAAATACCAAAAAAGGAGACATATGGAGCTGCGGTATGACAGCGATTCTGACAGCACAGACAGCTTGGATATTGATGCGTGGTGGTAGGACCTAAGAATTAACCTAAAAATCAGCCCTGCTAGCAAGGGACTGCACAGAGGACTGCTCTGGTGTCTGGGGAATAAAAGGTGAAGCAGCACAGAGGAAGGCTGGCTGAGCTGTGGACTTTTGCCTGTGGATTTTTGCCTGTCTGGAGGGCACAGCCATTTTGAATGTTTACAAGTGGCTTGACCATTTTGGATATTTAAAGTGACAGCATTCTCCAAGATTCCAGGGACTTAAGAACAGGCTCTGCTTGCTGGGAACCGCAAAGACATCCTGGATGCATGGACTACTGAAAAGGCCTATAATAAACAACAACTAAGAAGAGCCTGGGAAGCTCTGGTAGAGTAGTGCCTAAAGGCACTTGACTGCTAACCAGAAGGCTGGTGGTTCAAACCTATCAGCCACTCCTTGGAAGGAAGATGGGGCAATCTACTTCTGTAGTGATACTGCCTCGGAAAGCCAAGGAGGGGTCGCTATGAGTTGGGTCCAACTTGATGGCGCATAACAACAACAACAACAAGAGCCTGACTCACCCTTAGCTGCACTTCACAAACAGTTAACAGAGATCTAAGTACAACAACATCACAATGTCTCAGAGACAGCAGACCATCACAGTCCACACAAAGAAGCACGATAAAGTGGTAGAAAGAAGGGAGCAGGATACAGACCCAGAACACATCCCTGAAGAAGAAACAGTATTGGAACTCCCTGATAAGGAATTCAAAAGAATTATATTTAGATGTCTTCAAAGGATTGAAAGACAGATCAAGGAAAACACAGAGAAAACCCTTGAAGAATTTTGGAAGAAAATGCAAGAACAAAATGACAAAATAATGAAAAATTAGAAATGATTCTAAATCTACAGATAGAAATTCAGAAGATTAATACTAAATTGTCAGAAATAGATAACATATTGGAAGGGCAAAGGAGTAGAATGGAAGACAGAATTAATGAGATTGAAGACAAATACCTGAATACTTCTTTGGAAAGGGATCAGTCAGAGAAAAGATCAAAACAAAATGAAGAAAGCCTAAGGTTCATGCTGGATACCATGAAAAGGAATAACCTACACGTCATTGCAGTTGCGGAACAGGAAGAGAAATATAAAACCACTGAGAAAACCCTATGGGGCAGTTCCGCTCTGTCAGTTGGGAGCTCTATGAGTCAAAATCAACTCAATGGAGCCTAACAACAACAGTGTTGAAGTCAACTTGATGGTGTCTAACAACAACGATGACTCAGTACCACATGAGGGGAAATTCTTTGCTTGGTGCTGGCTTTGCAGTTCAGTATTTGCCCAAGGGTTTGTAAAGAGCTAGACTTTTCAAGGAAATGGATGTAGGTGAGCAGACCA
Source organism: Orycteropus afer afer (assembly GCF_000298275.1). NCBI lineage: Eukaryota > Metazoa > Chordata > Mammalia > Tubulidentata > Orycteropodidae > Orycteropus > Orycteropus afer. Next base: position 2,256,458 of record NW_006921986.1, on the reverse strand, counting down.
GAGAGGAGTACCTGTGGTATACTGACACAGCTTTTAAGGCAATGTTTGACATAGACTTTGTACAGAGATGTAGTAAGTGGGGGAAAAAGTGGGAAGATAAACCCAGTCCAAGTATTTGTGGTGTTTTGTGGGTGGTGAGGTGCTACTGAAGAGTTAGGGTTTTAGGTCATGAAAAAACAGGTTCGATTCTGTGTTAGTTTTTAGAAAGTTAAGCTAATGAGATGCATACTGAGGTGGGAGATTTACTTCTACACATTTGGATTACAAAGAGGAAGATAAATTACATACCTAGTCTCTGGTGTTCTAGCTGTTTTAATACCAAACTCGATCTTAAAGATGGAGATACTTAAAGATCGCTATACATTACCCTCTCAGCTCAGCACCACTAACCAAACCAAACATCAAAATACACACATTAAAATATTTTATACTTGACGGGATCTTGCCAGCAGATTATGGTTAAAACCAGAGCAGAGGATTAAAATAAAAGCATTAAATGTGATCACTGACATACTTATTTCATACAATTCTCAAAGATAGGATTTTTTCTAGGCAAATTGGCTGATGTAGGATATCATGTATCAAATATTTGTAAGTAGCAGTCACAGTTTTGGCCATTTATTTGAAGGTGGTGAATAATAAGAATAGTCTTGCAGATACTACTATGAGTCTCATTTGGCTTAGTTGCCCTGCCCCAGTGACTGCTAGTATCTTCCCTAAGATCATGGAAATGAATAGATTGTTTTTCTCTTTCAGTGGTGAATGGAGAGTATTTTCAGGCAATGAGTTGGGAGCCCTCTTAGGCTGGTGGCTCTTTACTTCTTGGAAAGAAAAGAACCCAGATCGCAGTGCCCTGAAAGACATATACATGTTGTCTAGCACCGTCTCCTCCAAAATTTTACGGGCCATCGCCTTAAAGGAGGGTTTTCATTTTGAGGTAAAGTGCTTTCAGGAATCTCTTCTTTCCCTTTCTTGTACTCTGTAGAAGATCTAAAGTGTTTCTTTCTCTCTTGAATTATCCCTCTAGGAAACATTAACTGGCTTCAAGTGGATGGGAAACAGAGCCAAACAACTAATAGACCAGGGGAAAAATGTTCTATTTGCATTTGAAGAAGCTATCGGTAAGAAGTCATAATAGGAATGCTATAATCACTGATGATACATAGAATATAAATAAATAGGAAGAGGATTTGGGTTTGGATCTGCATTCAAAAGATCAACAGTGAAACAAAAGTCAAGCTACCCTCTCCCAACATTAGGATCTCAGATTTATTTGAGATCTAAATTTGAGATCTTTATTTTCAGCTAAAATATCTTGCAAATAACCAAGCCATTAATGTGAGAAAGAAAATGCTTTCTGAGCATGTCACTGCTGAAAACAGTGGTGTTCTGGGCAAGGCTGCTGGTAGCTTGAGAATCCACTTATTTATGAGTTATGATGTTTCCTCAACTGTTGGGTTTTATATACAAGGCGAGTATCATCCAGTCCTTGCTGAAAGCACTCCATGGGGTCTATGCTGAGGTCTGTAAGGAGGACGGGGCTGGTACCACTGTGATGCTTTCATCAAAGTGATGGTCACCTAGAAGGACAGCTCCAAGTCCAACCTGAATGACTGAGAACCCTTGTCCTAAATTATTTGTCAGTATACATGAGCTCTGGTGGCATAGTGCCTAAGGCACTTGACTGCTAACCAGAAGGCTGGCAGTTCAAACCCACCAGACACTCCTCTGAAGAAAGGTTGGGCAACCTACTTCTATAGTGATACTGCCTCGGAAACCCAAGGAGGGATCGCTATGAGTCAGATCCAACTCGCCGGCAGTGTGTTGCGTTGCGTTGTGTTGTGTTATACAGGAGCAAAAAGGAGAGCCAGCTATAGAAATTTGAAATCCAGATGGTTGTGCTGGCAATATTTCAGCTATTCATTTACTATAAACTATAATATATTGCCCCAGCTTCCTTCTGTGGAGCAGCTGGTGAGTCTGGACTGCCAGCCTTCTGGTTAGCAGTCACGTGCCTTAGGCACTGCGCCACCAGAGCTCCTTGTTCTCCGTCGTATTGATTATAAAGTGTGTGTTCTTCCACTTCACCTGTGTGTTCTCTGTAGCACAGCCACACATTATTTGTTTAACTCATTAACTGATTGAAGTGTAATCGGTCAGTTTTTGAATCTTTGTTGTCAGTTTGGCAGTCTTGTCTTTCTACAATTTTTTTTTTTTTTTTTAAGTTTAAATGTGATCTGACTTTTTTTAGAGCAGTTTTAAGCTTCAGAAAAACTGTATAGAAAGTACAGTTTTTTATGCCCACTCCCCCCATACATCATTTCTCCTATTAACATCTTATATTTCTTCAGGTTTTTATTTTACATATGTATTTTTTTCTTATGTTCATTTATCAAATATTTATTGCTTATCTATTGCACAGTGACTCTGAATGAAGTAGATCCTGCTGATCTTGGCTGACAGCAGACCTAGTTAAGTAACCACACAAAAGAAAATAGGCCAGGTGTCAAGATGAATAGTACATAGACCTAGTTAAGTAACCACACAAAAGAAAATAGGCCAGGTGTCAAGATGAATAATGTAAATAATGAGAATTATTGTAATGTTATTTATGTTATTGGAGCCTTGGGGCATAGTGGTTAAGTATCCACCTGCTAACTCATAGGTTGGCAGTTCAAAGAGACCAGCTGCTCAGTGGGAGAAAGATGGGCAATCTGCTTCTGTAAAGATTTACAGCCTTGGAAGCCCTCTGGGCCAGTTCTGCTCTGTCCTTTAGGGTCACTATGAGTTGGAATCGACTCATTGGCAGTGGGTTTATTGGTATTCAGAGAAGAAAGACAGAAGCATTGACTAGAAAAATTTGAAATTATTTCTAAAGTGAGCTGGAGGGACTTGAGGTGGGCCAAGTGAATAGGCATGATTTGGTCAGGGGGAGCCTCTCCCATAGGTATTTAACACATATGTCTTGAAGGTTTGCTGTGTGTTAGGCTCTGGGCTAGATTCTTTAACATATAGTGGTAAATAAGAATCATCCTTACGCTCAGTACTGTGTGAACTCTAATTGTGATAGGTAGGACGTGTACCCACATGTGACCTTATGCAGTGATGTGAAAGAACCTATGACTCTGTGTGTGACATGTGTTTTCTGCAGGGTATATGTGCTGTCCCTTTGTTCTGGACAAAGATGGGGTCAGTGCCGCTGTCATAAGCGCAGAGCTAGCTAGCTTTCTAGCAACCAAGAATTTGTCTTTGTCTCAACAGCTAAAGGCCATCTATGTCGAGTAAGTTTCTATTGACTCTGTTTAATTAATCTTTTTAAATGTTTTATTAAATTCTTGTGTATAAGACACTAACATTTATGGATTATGAATTTGATTTCTTAGAACTATGAAGAGATCACCTTTTCTTTTTGATGCTGAAACCATACCATACTGAGGCATTTGTTTGTTTGTATGTTCATTTGGAGAGACTCCGTAGGCCCCAGACTTGGGTTGGCTGTAATCTTTATGGAAACTGCTCACCAGGCCCGGATCTTCTGTGGTGCTGCTGGGTGGGTTTGAATAGCCAACCTTTGGGTGACTAGCCAAGCACAGACTGACTGTGCCGCCCAGCAACCTTGAACCATATAATATTACCATTCCTAATCACATGAATTCTTAACAAATGAGGATGTTAGTTGTGGAAATGGCTGATTTAAGGATACGCTTTTAAGCCCAGTGTCAAAAAGATGAAATGTATTACTTTAAAATAAGATTTGTAGCTAAATACCAAGATGAATAAAGCATGATGTGAATTTACTATATATAACACATTTAAATGAATCTTTTGATGGCTTGTTAACAGTTGTTTGGTGATTTGTAGATGCAGTATTCTTATGATATGTAATGATTACTGAGTATTTATAAGTGGAAAGCAATGCCCCATTTTCCCAGTGAAGAAATGTCAGAAAATCTCTTTGGCCAACTTGAATATATGGGGGTGTGGATCATTTTTTTGGGGATGGAGATAAAGTAGTCAAGTTTCTCCTTACAGTACTTAATGTACTTTACATATGTTATTGTTGTTGTTATGTGCCGGCGAGTCAGACCCGACTCATAGAGACCCCTCCTTGGGTTTCTGAGCCAGTATCACTACTGAAGTAGATGGCTTAACCTTCCTTCTGAGGAGTGGCTGGTGGGTTTGAACCGCCAGCCTTCTGGTTAGCAGTCAAGTGCCTCAGGCACTACGCTACCAGAGCTCCTACTTTACATATAGAATAACAAAATAATATATTGATTTACAAATATGACGTTTTGTCCATGTGATGCTTTGTTTAGCTTTGACATTGCAGTCAGTTTGTCACCTACTTAGTTTTCATTGCTGTTTGAGATGTTTGAAACAAAACACTTTCTGCAGCTGTGTACGATGCTCTCACCAGAGATGTTTTTAATCCCAAGCCACAAGTACAATTTGTTTATATAAGATCAAGACTAGCATAGTTCTTATTTTTGGCCTTAATTGGTAATCTACACAAAATATCCACTTACTAAATAGTATTTTAAGTGATTTTTAAAAGACTTGTTTTAAAACCTGACAATTCAACACTTTACATTATGAAGTCATTCCCCTAGGAAAAATTACTAGGTCTACGTACAATTCCTTTTTCTTTTTTGATTTATTCTATCAGGCAGTTTGTGAAAAAAAGAAAAAAAAAATCAAAGACTAACATTAATTGGCTTGTTATAGGCTAATGTTACTTTTCAAGCACAGTTTTGAACAATAAAGTCTTGTGAACATGGATGACCCATGATTTGCGAGTTTGTAGAGCGTTCTGTGACTGTGACTCTTCCTGGATCAGGTTTTCCTTCCAGTGCATGCTAAGTGGAAACATTTGCCGAGTTGCTAGTTAGTGTATCAAGGCTGGAGTACATCCTTTAGAGGACCTTATTCGTCATTGCCATTATGGTGAGCACAGATGCCTCTTCCTTGAGGTGTGTACACTAGGAAGTCAGGAAGTCGGGGATTGTGTTTTATAATGCACCGAGGATTTTAAGGCTGTTGGGGTAGATCAGGGGTCAGCAACTTTTTCTATAGATTGCCAGTTGGTAATTGTTTAGGCCTTGAGGACCAGTCAGTGTTTATAGCAGTTATTCACCTGTTCCTTTGTAGTGCAAAAGCCACCAGAGACACTGCATGAAGGAATGGGCAGGACATGGCTGTATTCCAATAAAAGTTGAATTCACAAAACAGGCTGAAGACCAGGCAGTAGTTTGTTCCCCAGTGTAATTTGTTAACCCTATTTTTAATACTAAGTTATTCCTTTGAAGCTAGTCACAGTTATTTGTTTAATTTCTTTTAGGATTTACTGGTTGATACATGCCCTGTGTACGGTATGCAGAATTATTTGTTCCTCATTTGTGTTTGTATTTGTTTTGATAGATATGGCTACCATATTACCAAAGCTTCATATTTTATCTGCCATGATCAAGGCACCATTAAAAAGTTATTTGAAAACCTTAGAAATTACGATGGAAAGAATAATTACCCAAAAACTTGTGGCAAGTTTGAAATTTCCGGAATTAGGGACCTTACAACTGGCTATGATGATAGCCAGCCTGACAAAAAAGCTGTGAGTAACATTTACTGTCATCCACTAAACTCTTCTCTGTTTACCTTTGTAAAAATACTTTGACTAGATCAAGTTATTTAATCATATAACTAATTGAAACTGGTTTAGGCATTTGGCATTATATTTGTTTAGAACTTATTTTCTTGTTTATGCAGTGGATAATATTAATTATGTCAGGATACTTTCTGAAGATTAACTACTTAAATATATAATATGTGTAAATTAATTCCTAGGTTCTCCCTACTAGTAAAAGCAGCCAAATGATCACCTTTACCTTTGCTAATGGAGGTGTGGCCACCATGCGGACCAGCGGGACAGAACCCAAAATAAAGTACTACTCAGAGCTGTGTGCCCCACCTGGAAACAGGTATGATATTCATAGCAGCTGGTGTGCTTTTTTTTATAACCTGAACTTCCAGATTGGTTCTTTTCATATGCTAAGTAAAATTTTTCACCTTTCCAATATGTAGTTTCATATAGTGAACTTTCCTCTTTTACTCCTACAATCTTCCCATGTATCTTATATACTCATATTCACTGCCATTGAGTCCGATCCGACTCATAGCAACTCCTCCTTGGGTTTCCAAAGCAGTATCACCATGGAAGTAGATTGCCTAACCTTCCTTCTGAGGAGTGGCTGGTGGGTTTGAACCACCGGCCTTCTGCTTAGCAGTCAGATGTCTTAGGCACTATGATTGTATTAAAAGTTTACCATTCCATATGCAGTCAACAAGTATCTTTGAGTACCTATCATGCACAAGTCCACTGGGCCCAGGGAGGATAAAGAGCCACCCCTTCATCCCCCACATACATGAGAGAGTCCTTGATATCAAAGAGGTGTTGACCTTATAGCTTCAGTACCATGTCTGTGACCTTGGCAAAGAGTTTGACTTAGTCATTTTTCAATGACCATCCCCTCTTGAACTTTAACAGCCTTCGTGCATGTAGTTAGCTCATATAAATATGTTATGGCATACCTGTCTGGCACTCTGTTAACCAGTTCAGAATATAATTGAGAATCAGGAAAAAAACTATTTTAAGATGAAATAAGTCCACACGGTAGCATAGAAATAATATATGAGTCACATATATTATTTGGAAATTTTATTAGCCAGTGTTAAAATATGAAAAGAAAGGTGAAATCAATTTTTATAATGTATTTTATTTAACTTACCAAACCAAACAAACTCATTACCATCAAGTCAATTCGACTCACAGTGACCCCTCCTTGCGTTTCCAAGGTGGTGTCTCTATGGAAGTAGATTGCCCAATCTTCCTTTTGAGGAGTGGTTATTGGTTTTGAACGGCCATCCTTCTGATTAGCAGTCAAATACCTTAGGCACTATACCAAAACATTATCGTGATAATATGTAACCAATATAAAAATTGCTGAGATATTTTATATTCTCTTTTTATACTTAGTCTTTTATATTTGTTCAGTATTTTACACTTCAGCATATCTCAGTTTGAAATCTTTCATCAGAAATATTTACTCTATATTTAGATTGTATAAAATTTACAGTTGAAAAAGAAGATTTTGATACCCAAGTTGTTCTCAACATACTTAAGTTTTCCAATAGCCCAACTGAGTGTCAGTTTTTAGGTTTCAACTTCAACTAAATAAAACTAAGTAAATTTAAAAGTTAAGTTCCTCAGTTACACTAGCCACATTTCAAGTAATTGATAGGCACACGTGGCAGATGACCGCCATAGTAGGCAGCCCAGGTCTGAGTAGTTGTTACCACATGTACAAATCAAAGCTTTGCTCATGTGAAGGATTTTCCAGACTTATAATCAGATCAGATCCAACTCATAGCGACCTCTCTTTGGGTTTCTGAGGCAGTATCACTACAGAAGTAGATTGTCTAACCTTCCTTCCGAGGAGTGGCTGGTGGGTTTGAATTGCCAGCCTTCTGGTTAGCAGTCAAATGCCTTAGGCACTATGCCACCAGAGCTCCTAGATTTACATCATGTGGATATAAAGCAGAGAAAAATTTCCAAGTATCTGAAAATGACAAGCCCATAGCAGACTAAATATAGCAAGTTAGAAATTCTTTAGGCAGGGAGAAGTGACTGCTGTAGCTAAGAAGGAAATTTTTTTAAAATAAGTTGTGGGCAGAAGAAGTCAAAAAAACATACCACCCCAGGAATTGTACCATAAAGGAAATAGTATTCCACACCTCAAATGTGCCTGAGTCTTCTGGGTAGCAGCTTGGGTCAATCACAGTCATGATGGTTATTACAAATGTCAATTTGTTTAATATAAGTATATTTAAGAAGTGTCAGTACTGTAAAATATATTTTGCTATGTTTCCCATTCAAAACATTTTCATACTTAAAGGGTAAAAACTCAACTATGAATCAACTTGAATGAACATATAAAAACAGCTCATTTTCTGAAAGTTCTGGATTACCAAAATTTTATTGTAATAATTGTGCTAATATCCCTCTTTCCATGGGCATGAAATAATAAGCTATTTGCTATTGTATTGAGTATGATTTTCCATAGACATTTCTTTATAATTCTTATTGTTACTTAGTATTCTCCTATTTCTGGATCTCATTCTTAGAAAAACAAATAGACCTTAGTTCAATGTAAGAATGTGTTTTCTCTATTGCCCTTTGCTTTTCATTTTCCTGTGAAAATATATCTCACATTTCAGAAACCCTTCCTTTAAACAAACCAATACCAAATCTACTGCCATCAAGTCAATTCTGACTCATAACAACCCTATAGGACAGACTAGAACTGCCCCATAGGCTTCCGAGGCCGTAAATCTTTACAGAACCAGACTACCTCATCCTTCTCTCATGGACCAGCTGGTGGGTTTGAACCACTGACCTTTTGATTAGCAGCTGAATGCTTTAACCACAGTGCCACCAAATCTCCTTAACCTTCCTTTATAATAATAATAATAACAACACTACTTAATGTTTAAGGATTTATGGTATTTAAATTTGTAATATAGGTTAGTGAGTACACTTAAATTCAAATATTAGTCTATAAATTGCTGAAAATACTTTTGAAAATTGTATTATTGTAGTCATTGAAATGTTTCTACCAGTTTTTAAATGGAACATTAGGGACTAGGTCAGCCCATACGTATGCTGTCAGCGCTCAAAGAAAGCACCAGCCTTCCTAATGTTGTAGCAACAAATAGCTGTAGCTAAGGTTTCCTGGTAGTGTAGTGCCAAAGGCACTTGACTGCTAACCAGAAGGCTGGTGGTTCAAACCCACCAGCCACTCCTCAGAAGGAAGATGAGACGATCTACTTCTGTAGTGATACTGCCTCAGAAACCCAAGGAGGGGTCGCTATGAGTCGGGTCTGACTCTATAGCACATAACAACAACAACAACGTTTCCTTGTTTGCTGATAATCTTAAATATTGTTACTCTATTTTATATGGTGTACTGCGTAAGGCATTTTACTGCTAACCAGAAGGATGGCGGTTCAAACCCACCAGTCACTCTGCAGAAGGAAGATGGGGCAATGTGCTTCTGTACAGATTTCCTGCCTCAGAAACCCAAAGGGGGTTGCTATTAGTCAGCATTGATTCAATGGCAGTGAGGTGTGGTTTTTTTTTTAATTATATTTTATACCCTGCATTTCATTAATTCCTAGAATTCCAAGATCTGCTAATCTTTTAGAATAGCAAAACTTTTTCAAGTATAAATTGTGCTCTTAAAAGATCATTTTTGGTGGAGGAAATGTCTAGTATTTTCTGTCTTTTTATTTTATTAATACCCCATAGAAATTCTGGTATAATATAGTGAATACCATATATTCTTCACCTAGACCAGGAGTTGGCAAACTTCTTTTGAGACCCAGATAGTGAATATTTGTGGGCCATTGGTCTCTGTCACTTAACTCTGTAGTTGAAGCGTGAAAGCAGCCATATATACGTAAAGGAATGGCTGTGGCTGGGTTCCGATAAAACTTTTTTTACAAAAGCGGGTCACAAGCCTATTTTGCCAACCAGACCTAGGCTCAAAAATTTATTATTTTGCAGTATGTGCTCTCTTACCATATATATTATATATTTGGTGGTTGTTTTTTTCCTGAACCATTTGAAAGCCTTAGACCTCATGATACTTCACTCCTAATTACTTCAGTGTACATCTCCTAAGAACATTCTCTTAATATCTCATCACTATTGGATAATAATTGTATCAGTTAGTGTTTCACTGGAGAAGCAGAACCCATAGGATATAAGAGAATTATTGCAAGGAATTGGCTCACATGATTGTGGGGACTGATGAAGCCAGTCTTAAATCCATAGGGCTAGAAACTGGCACTGTGTTTAGTTCTCTTGAAGGTTTTTCATGATGGCTAGAGAAAAATGTTGTTATTGTTAGATGCCATCTATTGATTCCGACTCAGTGACCCTGTGTACAACAGAACGAAACACTGCCCAGTCCTGCACCATCCTCACAATCCTTGCTATGCTTGAGCCCATCGTTGCAGCCACTGTGTCAGTCCATCTTGTTGATCTTCCCTCAGTCCATCTTGAGGGTCTTCCCTTTTCTTCTGACCCTCTACTTGACCAAGCATGATATCCTTCTCTAGGGAATGGTCCCTTTTGACAACATGATCAAAACAGGTGAGACAAAGTCTGGCCACTTACACCTCTAAGGAGCATTCCAGCTGCACTTCTTCCAGGACAGATCTGTTCATTCATTCTCCTGGTAATCCTTGGTATTTTCAGTATTATTTGCCAACACCACAATTCAACAGCATCAATTCTTCTTCAGTCTTCCTATTCATTGTCTGGCTTTCACACGCACATGAGGCAATTGAAAATATCATGGCTTGGGTTCGAAAAAAATAAAAAACAAACTCACTGAATTCTTTTAGCAGCAAATTTGCCCTGTGCAGTGTGACATCTGATTTCTTGACTGCTGCTTCCATGAGTGTTGATTGTGGATCCGAGTAAAATGAACTACCTGACAACTTTAATCTTTTCTGCATTAACTGTGATGTTGCTTACTGATCCAGTTAAGAGGATTTTTGTTTTCTTTATGTTGAAGTGTAATCCATACTGAAGATTGTAGTCTGATCTTCATCAGTGCTTTTAGTCTTCTACACTTTCAGCAGGCAAGGTTGTGTCATCTGTATATTGCAGATTGTTAATGAGTCTTTGTTCAATGCTGATTGTGTCCAGCTTCTCAGATTATTTACTCAGCATACAGATTAAATAAGTATGGTAAAAGGATACAATCCTGATGTACACCATTCCTGATTTTAAGCCATGCAGTATTCCCTTGTTCTGCTAGTCTATGTACAGGTTACTCATGAGCACAATTAAGTGTTCTGGAATTCCCATTCTTCTCAATGTTATTCATAATTTGTTACGATCCACATAGTCAAATGCCTTTGCATATTCAATAAAACACAAGTAAACATTTTTCTGGTATTCTTTGCTTTTAGCCAAGATCCATCTGATATCACTAATGATATCCCTCATTCCACATCCTCTTCTGAATCCAGCTTGCATTTCTGGATGTTCCCTGTCAATATACTACTGCAACCATTTTTGAATTGTCTTCAGCAAAATTTTACTTGTGTGTGATATTAATGATTTGTTCAATAATTTCCATATTCTGTTGGATCACCTTTCTTTGGAATGGGCACAGATATGGATCTCTTCTAGTCAGGTAACTGGTAGCCAGGCAGCTGTCTTCCACATTTTGTGGCATAAATGAGTAAGTTCCTCCAGTACTCTTATCTGTTGTTGAAACATCTCAATGGGTATTCCGTCAATTCTTTGAGCCTTATTTTTCACCAATTCCTTCAGTACGACTTGGACTTCTTTCCTTCAGTACCATTGGTTCTTGATCATATGTTACCTCCAGAAATGGCTGAACGTTGACCATTTCTCTTTGGTATAGTGACACAGTGTATTCCTTCCATCTTCTTTTGAGGCTTCCTGCATCGTTCAATATTTTGCCCATAGAATCTTTCAATATTGCAATTCGAGGCTTGAATTTTTTCTTCAGTTCTTTCACTTTGAGAAATGTCAAGCGTGTTCTTCCCTTTGGTTTTCTAATTCCACATCTTTGCACATTTCATTATAATACTTACTTTGTCTTCTTGAGCCACCCTTTAAAATCTTCTGTTTAGCTCTTTTATTGCTATGTTTCTTCCTTCCTCTTTAGGTACTCTCCATTCAAGAGCAAGTTTCAGAGTCTCTTCTGAATTCTATTTTAGTATTTTCTTTCTTTCCTGTCTTTTTAATGACCTTTTGCTTTCTTCATGTATGATGTTCTTTATGTCATCCCTTAATACACCTGGTCTTTAGTCATTGGTGCTCACTGCATCAAATCTGTTCTCCTGATGGTCTCTAAATTTAGGTGGGACATACTCATAGTCATATTTTGGCTCTTGTGGACTTGTTCTAATTTTCTACAGCTTCAACTTGAATTTGCGTATCAGCAGTTGATGGTCTGTGCCATAGTCAACTCCTGCTCTTGTTTTGACTGAGAATGAGCTGCTCTATTGCCTCTTTCCATAGTGGTAGTCAATTTGATTTCTGTGTATCCCATCTGGTGAGGTCCAAGTATATAGTTGCCATTTATATTGTTGAAAAAAAGGTTTTTGCAATGAGCAAGTCAATGGTCCTGCAAAATTCTATCATGTGATATCCAGCATTATTTCTATCACCAAGCCGATATTTTCCAACCACTGATGCTGCTTCTTGGTTTCCAACGTTAGCATTGCAATCACCAGAAATTATCAATGTCTTCATTGTATGTTTGGTCAATTTCAGACTGCAAAAGGTGGTAAAAATCTTCAGTTTCTTCATCTTTTGCTTTGGTGGTTGGTGTATAAATTTGAATAGTCATATTAACTGGTCTTCCTGGTAGGTGTATGGATATTAGCCTATCACTGACAGCACTATACTTCAGGATAGATCTTGAAACATTCTTTGTCACAATGAATGTGACACTATTCCTCTTCAATTTGTCATTTCAGTTTAGTAATGCCTAGGATATCGATCTTTATGTGTTCCATTTCATTTTTGACAACTTCCAATTTTCTTAGATTCATACTTTGTATATTCCTTGTTCTGATTATTAATGGTTGTTTGCAGCTGTTTCTTCCCATTTTGATTCATGCCCATCTGCAGATGAAGGTCCTCAAAGCTTTACCCCATCCATGTCATTAAGGTCGACTCTACTTTGAGGAGCAGCTCTTCCCTAGTCATATTTTGAGTTCCTTCAAACCTGAAGGGCTAATCTTCCAGCACTATATGTGACAATGTTTACTGTTATTTATTTATTAAGGTTTCCAGTGGCCAATATTTCTTGAAGTGGATGACCCTGTCTTTCTTCCCAGTCTGTCTTACTCTGGGCTCTGCTGAAGCCTGTCCATCATGTGTGACCCTCCTGGTATTTGAAATACCAGTGACATAGCCTGCAGCCTCACAGCATCATGTAAGCCACCACAGTACAACACTGACAGACAAGTGGTGGTAGAGAAAATAATTGTGTGGTTCTGTGGGTTTTGGAAATGCAGAATGTCATGGATCTACCACTTTAGTGTCGTATAAAAGAGTTACATTCCCTATGCTTTATCTATTCACCACCCTTCTCCCATTGAACTTCTGGCAACCACTGATCTTTCCACTATTTCTAAATGTTTTTATAAAAATAGTTTTGCCTTTTCTAGGATGTAATGGCTACAGCATGTAGCCCTTTCAGACTGACTTCTTTTTAATCACAGAATAATGCTCTGTTATATGGATCTACCACCATTTATTTATGCATTTACCTATTGAAGGACATCTTGGTTGCTTAGGTGTATATATATATATATATATAAACTTTATAGTGATTTGGGTGAAAATTTACAGAGAAAATTCATCTTAGATACAGCAGTTCATATTCACTTTGCCTCATGACATTGACTGCAATCTCCCACAATGCAATAGCTCTCCCCCTACTTCACACCCATAGCCACCTCTTCCCTGTGTCCTTCCCTCCATGTACTCCTGCCCCCCAAAACTGTCTCCCTGTGCATATACAGCCCTTCTATTCTCCCATGATTGATCTCTCCAAGGAGTGTATCTACCTAATGTAAATGTTCACTTCATGTGCCTGTCTTTTGTTTGGCTGGAAGCTGCAGGAGTGGGTTCAATTCCAGACCTGAAGGGCAGCTAGGGACCATAGTCTCAGTGGTTTCCTCAGACTCTATCAGACCAGCAAGCCTGGTCCCTTTTTCTTTTTTATGATTTTGAGTTTTGTTCCATATTGTTCTCCCACTGTATCCAGGGTTCCCTACATAGATCCCCCTCTGAGTGATTGACAGTGGTAGCCAGGCATCATCTAGTTCTTCTGGTCTCATAATCATATAGGCTGAGGATCACATGGTATATCAGTTGCTTGGACTAATTGTTTCCATGGATCTTTGGTTTTCTTCATTCTTCTTTGCATTAGACAAGGAGATACCCAACGTTGCATGTAGATGACCTCTTGCAAGCGTTTACGATCCCAGTTGCTACTTGCAAAAGTAGGATGTGGAACAAGGTTTTTGTGTAGTATGTTATGCCAGTTGAGCTTGATGTCCCCTGCAACCAAGGTCCCGAGCCCACAGGTCCAACTGCTTGCTCCCTCTGGGTAGCTGGCTGTGGCTGAGAAGTGACCACAACCTTATCCCTTGTCAGCTCTACTATATACCTGGACATTCTTACAAAACATACAAATATACTTGTAGAAACATGTAGCCCTACTATATACCTGGACATTCTTACAGAACATACAAATATACTTGTAGAAACATTGTCTGCCAGCCCTATACATGGTCATGGACACACTCCCCCACTGCGTAGACTTACCTAATTGTTCATCCTGTATACCCAGCTATCCACCTGTAGACCCATGTTTGCCATCACTGACAACACAGTACTGTATATGCAAAAGGGTTCATCTTTGTTGTCTGTACCTCCCATGCACTCTCTGTCTTCCTCAGTGTCACTGTGTTGATCCCTCATGTTTGGTACATTGCCCTTTTCTTCACCCACTCAATACTTGTCTCTACCCTATCTACCAGTGTTCCCTCCTTTCCCCTCTCACCCTTGGTAACTAACAGAGAAAATTTCCTTCCATATATAAACCTTTCCTTGACTTTTACAATAACGGACTAACAGTATTTCTCCTGTGATTGACTTACTTCGCTCAGCATAATGTCCTCCAAGTTCATCCACATTATGTGGTGTTTTGCAGATTCCACATTATTCTTTAAGGTTGCGTAGTATTCCATTGTGTGTGTGTACCATAGTGTGGTTATCCATTCTTCTGTTGATGGGCACCTAGGTTGTTTCCATCTTTTTGCTATTGCAAATAGTGCTGTGATGAACATAGGTATGCATATTTCTTTTCTTGTTCTGGCTCTCAGTTCTTTAGGATATATACCTAGTAATGGAATGGCTGGGTCAAATGGTATTTTTAATTCCAAATTTTTAAGGAATCACCATACTGCTTTCCACAGTGGTTGTATCATTTTACAGTCCCATCAGCAGTGTATGAGAGTCCCAATCTCTCTGCATCCTCACCAGCACTTATTATTTTCTGTCTTGTTGAACTTTGCTACTAATGCTGGGTTAAGATGGTATCTCATTGTTGTTTTGATTTACATCTCTCTGATGGCTAATGATGTGAACATTTTTTCACGTGTTTGTTGGCTGCCTGAATATCCTCTTTGGTGAAAACTCTATTTATGTCTTCTGCCCATTTTTTAATTGGATTATTTGTCTTTTTGCTGTTGAGATGTGGGAGCTTTCTATAAATTTTAGAGATAAGTCCCTTGTCAGATATGTCATTGGCAACTATGTTTTCCCAATCTGTAGGTACTCTTTTTACTCTTTTGGAGTTATCTTTGGAAACACATAAAAATTTAATTTTTAGACAATCCCGTTCATCTAGTTTTTTTCCTGCTGTTTTGTGCATTTTGAGTTATGCTTGATAGGTATATATTTTAAATATATATATATACTGTTAGTATATGTGCTTTCCTGAGAACCGTTGGTTTCTTCAAAACATATTTATGGATAAGGAATAAAAAACTTGTGTAATTCGTATGTATTTATGAAGCATAATTGTATTGTTGTTGTTGTTGTTATTGTGTTTGGGTGGAAGTTTACAGAGCAAATTCACTTTCCATACAGCAGTTCACATACACTTTGTCTCATGACATTGACCACAGTTTACCACAGAGCAACAGCTCTCTTCCCACTTCCTCCCCATAGTTACCTCTTCCCTGTGTCCTTCCCTCCATGTACTCCTCCCACTGAGCTGTCTCCCTATGCATACACAGCCCTTCTTTCTCCCATGATTGTTCTCTCCAAGGAGTGTATCTACCTAGTGTAAATGTTCACCTCATATGCCTGTCTTTTGTTTGGATAGAAGCCACAGGACTGGGTTCAATTCCAGACCTGAAGGGTAGCAAGGGGCCGTAGTCTCTAGTGATTCCCTCAGGCTCTATTAGACCAGCAAACCTGGTCCCTTTTTTTTTTCCCCAAATGATTTTGAGTTTTGTTCCACAGTGTTCTCTTACTCTATCCAGGATCTCCTATATAGATCCCCCTCCGAGTGATTGACAGCAGTAGCCAGCCCCATCTAGTTCTTCTGGTCTCATAGTTGTATAGCCTGAGGATCACATGCTGTACCAGTCGTGAAGCATATGTTTTATATGTTGCCAATATGGATAAAAATAATTACAATGATTAAGGGAAAAAAACATTGCCGCCTGGTTGATTCTGACTCAGCAACCATGTAGGACAGAGTAGAACTGCCCCACTGGATTTCCAAGGCTGTAGTCTTTTTGGAAACATACTGCCAAATCTTTCTTCTGTGTAGTGGCTGGTGTGTTCAAACTGCCAACCTTTGGAGTAGCAGCTGAGCTTTTAACCACTGTGTCACCTGAACTACTGATTATAAAGCTACATATACTGAGGACTTTGGCCAAGGTTCTATGCTAATTGTTTTATATAATTTCTCTTAATTTGCACAGCAGCTCTCTTGAGAAGGTAAATTTTTCAATGAATCTGGGCCTTAGAGAGGCTAAGTCACTTGCCCAGGGGCACACAGCCAGTAGAGCCATAATTAATATCCATTATAAAATGAATTGTTTTACTTATTGTGTTTAGCTATTGCAGTGTCAAAATGATCTTCACTAGTTACAAAGGTTGCCTTTCCAATTAAAATGAAGTTCACATACATTAAAAATAAGTGAGTATGAAGTAATGAAAAGTATTAATTGAAAGATTTTTCTAAATGAGTTTTCAGCTTTTAATACTTATAGTAACTAACTTACGGTAGCTAGTAGCCTGACAGGTATATAAGCTGCTATTTAATTACATGTCTGTTTTACTGAATATTTACCTTCCAGTGGTTTGCATATAAATACTTGTCCCATGCTTGAAAACTTCATTGTTGTCGGAGGACCCGTCTCCTTTTGTTGTTGTGAGAAATGCCCTGCTCATTGAACACTGTCCTGTCCAGCACCTTCCCCGTGATAGGTTGAGAGCAGACCTTTGTGACCCATGAAGTTTTCATCAGCTGATTTTCAGAAGTAGATCACCAGGCCTTTCCTCCTAGTCTGCCTGAGGTCGGAAGTTCCATTGTAACCTGTCCAGCTTCACAGCAGCACAGTATCTTCCACTGACAGATGGCTGGTGGCCGTGCATGAGTGCGTTGGCCGGGAATTGAGCCCAGGTGTCTCTCACGGAAGGCGAGAATTCTACCACTGAACCATCAAAGCCCCTGTTCTATCTCCTTAGCTTCTTATTTATATTTTAGTGTAACTCTTTGTTGTTGTTGTTGTTATGTGCCGTCGAGTCGGACCCGACTCATAGTGACCCCTCCTTGGGTTTCCGAGGGAGTATCCCTATGGAAGTAGATTGCCCCATCTTCCTTCCGAGGAGTGGCTGGTGAGTGTGAACCGCCAGCCTTCTGGTTAGCAGTCAAGTGCCTTAGGCACTACGCTACCAGTGCTCCCAGTCCTGGAGATAGAATGATGAAGATAAAACCCACTTGGCTGAGTTCCTGGTGTGACTGCCGTCCCGGTAGGCTGTTCCTCCCTGTCCATTCTAGGAAGAGTTTACTGACAAGGCTGCAGTTCAGCTTTCCAGCAGTTTGACAGCAGACATGATCAGGAACATTCCTATTCCAGGAGAGTGAGAACTCAAAAAAGACATCTTGTTTTCAAGCATTCAGCAGGATTTAATGACAACTGGGGCCATAACAGTTTTCTCTGTACTGTTAGCTATAAACATTGTACGTGTTTTAGGTATAACAACCCCAAAATTGTGTTTCTTAAAAATTATAATGAGGAGAGCAAAGGGATGAGTTTGTTTATAGTAAAGATCTTAGGAAAAAGCCTTTGGGGAAAATCATGCACATTGTCTCATGGGGTTTTGTCTAAGTCAACAGATGTGTTCCCATGCTTAAGTCATTAGTTTTTTGGTAGCTGATTTAACCTTGCTCTTAAGATTAAATTTCAGTGTTACTTAATCAGTGTACAGAACAGTTAAAATATGCTTTGGAGAAATAATCCATTCATCTGGAAATTTTGGTCTATTTTTCAGTGATCCTGAGCAGCTGAAGAAGGAACTGAATGAACTAGTCAGTGCTATTGAAGAACATTTTCTCCAGCCACAAAAGTACAATCTGCAGCCAAAGGCCGAGTAATATAGTCCTGCCATGGGCACAATTAAATTTACCTAAGATTAAGCTGAACTTCATTTGTTAAGCAATATTTTTAAGGGCCAGTAATTTAAAGTATTACTATAAGTGTGTGTATGTTTTTAAATAGACTTACATTCCTCGTTTTACATTTGATTCTTAAAGTGTATAAAGAAAAAATGGCCAAACCTAACAAATTAGCATTCCTGTAACATTTGACCCTAGTGTATGCTCAACAACAACAAAATAAATAAAATTCAGGGGCAAAAAAGGGTATATAGCATTTAAAATTTAAAAAAAAAAAAAAAAAAAAAGAAAGGTCCATCTAGGTATTATCTGAATTTTTTAAAGAATTAAAAAATGAAGCCTTTAAAAATAAATAACCTTCAAAAATAGTTTTGTAATTAACACTTTAATTTGCATAAGTCTTAAGTATGTGTCTTCTCTGTAATTCTTTTTATGTGTAATTGAAATAACCAAAGAGCCTTATATGTAATATGTAATCAAAATCTCACACTAGACTTTATTAGAATAGATTTTCTTTCCAAGTTTATTATTTAATTTGTGCTTTCTACCCTTCTCTCAACTGTTGGTGTTATAATCTTCTAAAATGATTGCAATTAAACACCCATGAGCTAGGACCACCTGGTCTTTATATATTTTGTATCTTTCATATCATTTCTCTTTGGCTTTGAATTAAAATTATTTCTAGCGTATGATTGCCTATTATTATTACTATTATTACTAACAGTTTCAGAACAATGAAAAATTAAAATACTATGGACTGTTTTCCTAAAGTAAGGGAAAAAAAATGTTTTTAAGTCTTAGTGACATGTACCTTGTATCCTACCAGAACTCTCAAATCTACAATATTCAACGCATTCCGTCAGCTGCTTCAGTGTAGAAGCCAACCTTTTTTTTGTGATAGTATGTTTTATAGTTTCAAATTATACTCTGGAAAAAAGAAACTTTAGGTCTACATCTTCTCTACAAACACATTTTTTGAGCATTTATCTGGCATTCTGTAACAAAGTATGTTTCTGTAAATACAAATGTGCTGTGATGAAAGAGCTCTGGTGGGGTAGAGGTTAAAGCATTCAACTGCTAACCAAAAGGTCACTGGTTGGAACCCACCAACTGCTCCTCTGCAGGAGAAAGATAAGGCAGTCTGCTTTCATAAAGATTTGCAGCCTTGAAAAACCTATGGGGCACTTCTACTGTGTCGTATTGGGCTACCATGGATCAGAATTAACTCAGTGGCAGTTGGTTTGGTTTGGTATTGTGACAAAGTTCATATTCTAGTCAGAGGGTCAGTGCTGTTAGTTGCCAGTAAGTCAGTTCTGACTCATGGCAACTCCATGTGTTACAGAGTAGATCTATGCTACATAGGGTTTTTTTTTTTTTTTGGCTATAATCTTTATGGCAGGGCTTCATACCAGTTCAAAATGGTTCAGTCATGGCCAAGGAAAAGAAGTACAGTGGGTGGAAAGAAGGGCAGTATAAACATTACATAGCAACCAAATCTCTTGTACACTGACTTTGACTTGAGTTGCAAAGAGGAATTGGTGCCCTGCTCAAAGATGGCATCCAGCTGCACCGCTTAGATTGTGTGTCACAGAGCAGTGGGCCACCATCTTTGAGCGGGGCACTGGTGCCTGCTTCCTACTCGGGTCATAATCTGATGCTCAAGAGATTTGGTTGTTTGACAATGCGTACACTGCCCTTGTTTCTGGTAGCCATGACTGAATCCTGAACCAATTTGAAGCCCTGCTTTATGGTAGCAGATCACCAGGCCTATCTTCCTATGTACCACTGGGTGGGTTCAAACCACCAACCTTTGGGTTAGCAGTCAAGCACAAACCATTTGTGCCACCTACTAACTACAGTACTTACACATTTGCTTGTCTTTTTGAGAAACAGCACCCCATCCATGCTTCTTAAGTATTTTTTTTTACTTTCTCCCATTATTATGGGAAGTGGAATAGCATTGTGTGATGCATAAAACATATAACACAAGGCCCCTCCATCCTTATATTGATCTGCTATGAACTAGCTCTGTGGCTTTGGTCCAATCACTTGACCTCTCAGTCTCAATTTTGACTTTTTTAAAACAAAGAGATTGAACTAAATGGTCTCTAAGGGCATCAATAAATCATTAGCAGTTCTCTGGAAAAATGCAGAACAGCCCTCACAAAAGACTTAACATCTGAGATCCAAGAAAACCAAACATGCTGCCATTGAGCCGTTTCTAACTTATAGTGATCCTATAAGGTTTCCAAGGCTGTAATCTTTTTAGGGAAACAGATTACCATACCTTTCTCCTGTGGAACAACTGGAGGGTTTGAACCACCAACCTTTAGGCTAGCAGCCAAGTGCTTAACCACTGTGCCACAAAAATAAATTAATACTTTGTACCAAAGAAGGGTATCCTTGTGTTCATCTGCTGCCTTGCCTGCCCCCTGGAGGGGATGTGTGCTGAAACTGGGGATAAGCAAGGCAAACCATGTGGTGAACAGATGCTGTGAACATGCTTTGTGCTGCAGGAAGGCTGTGATCACTAGCCTGAGGTCAGAATTGAGCACCATTGCCAAAGAGTCAAGGAGGCCGCATCTTCTGACCTCCTCTAACCCCACAAGAGGAAGACAGACTCACCATCAGTAGCCCAAGGCTTATTCCTACAAGGCCAGACATGCTACCTCCCTCAAGTCCTTTCAAAAACCCTGATACTAACTGTTCGTCCTATGGCACCCACCACCTCTCTGCTGGGTTGGATAATTCGCTGCAGTGGCCACACAGAACTCACAGATTATGGGGTTTATTAGGGAAGCAACAGGCTACAATTAAAGTTCAAAAATGCACTTGGTCTCACAGCCAGCCATCTCATTTAGCAGCCAGCAGTCTCTCTCACAGCAGCACGTGTCTCTCTCAGCAAGTGCATGTCTCTCAGGAGCGCATTACTCTCAGCAGCACGTCTTTCTCAGCCAGCAGTGAGAGAGAGTCCTTCTGCCTGTAGGAGGGCTCCTTTTGAGCCTGGCAGAGTGGCCAAACTAACCAATCCCAACATCAGAATTCTATGCACCTGAGAAAGAGAAAACTTCCCAAAAGATTGCTTCCTGCCACTCTCAAAGTACCCCAAGTGGATAACTTTAACAATCAGAAGCTACTCAGTTGCTCATGGAAAATTCTACCATGGAGTTTACAAAGACTTAATGGGTAGACAAGCCACAATCTGTAATTTACTACACTGCAACCATCATGGCAGCCTGCTCTGTGTCCTAGTAGCCAAACCTGTTGAAAAACATGATTCAATGAGATAGAATAAGTGGCAGGCCATTTTCTCTTGGTGCCTAGAAAGAACAGGTCCTGGCTTAAGTCTGAGGGTGGCTTGGAGGAGGAAATGCAGGTGTGGTGGTTATGTTTGTGTGTCAACTTGGCTAGACCTGGTTGAGTGGCTGGGCAGCTGGTGGTAGTTATTCTCAACGATGAGACTGGCAATCAACTCCATGGAGGGATCTACCACAAGCAGCTGAGTAGCTGCTTTGGGTATGTGGTCTGCTTCCCAGATAAAAGAAGCAGCTTTGGGAATGGTCTCTAACTTATGGCACTTTGAACCTTGCATGTAGGCGTGTTGTTGTACAGCAGCCTGCCATGCTCTGCTGACCTTGAGACTTACAATGGACTTGAATTAATGGACTGCTTTGTGATTTGGTAGTATCAGGACTGTGCCTTTTTAATTGTCAACCTTGGGCTTGGCAGCCTCAGCAACCAGCAGCTGTCTGAGCGAAGAAAAGCCTCTAGCTTGTGTGGGCTGGGAGCAGGAGGCAGAGCTGAACCCCAAAGTTGAGCCCCTAGAACCTGGCCCTTTGAATTTGGGCTTAAAGTCTCCAAACTGTAAGAGAATAAACTCCTGTTGTTAAGGCCATCCCATTTGTGGTATATTCTTGCTTGTCAGAGTGGTGCTAGGTAATCAGAACAGCAGGTAACAGCTTCTGTTTTCCCTTTGTCATCTCTCTGAAATAACAGCTGTGCTTTTCCTTGAAGAAACAGTGGGACTGTCTTCCATTTATGTGTCTCATCAATTTACCTCAATCATCATTCTATTAAGGAAAAGTATTGCTATTTCCCTGGACATTGGAAGCTCATGTAGTTTTAAAAGTGAATGCTTTCAGTGACAGAACAAGTGTGTGTCCTA
Organism: Orycteropus afer afer; assembly: GCF_000298275.1. Taxonomy (NCBI): domain Eukaryota; kingdom Metazoa; phylum Chordata; class Mammalia; order Tubulidentata; family Orycteropodidae; genus Orycteropus; species Orycteropus afer. Next base: position 2,233,976 of record NW_006921986.1, on the reverse strand, counting down.
CTTGAAAGGGATTTTGAAAGGATGGGATCTTAATTGTGTTTATAATTTCTACATCCTAAAAGACTGCATCCTAAGAGCTATTTGTGCATTCATTCATATGCTCACTGAGTACTTGACTCATATTTGAATCCTGCTATGAACCAGACACATTTCTGGATATTGGTAATAAACAGAAGAGCCCTGATGGCACAGTAGGTAAGCACTTGGCTGCTAACCAAAAGGTTGGCAGTTCGAATCTATCAGCTACTCCATGGGAGAAAGATGAGGCAGTCTGCTTCCATAAAGATTACAGCCTTAGAAACCCTATGGGGCAGTTCTACTGTATCCTGTAAGGTCACTGTGAGTTGGAAGTGACAGCAATGAGTTGAGTTTGGGTTTGGTTTGGGGTTTGGTAATAAACAATGAATCAGTCTAACAAAAGATATACCCATGAACACACAGAATTGCCATATGGTGAACTGCGTTGCAATATACTAAAGTATTTGAATGTGAGCAAGCAGTTCTATAATAACCCCTTTTTGGACTTGCCTGTCTTTCAAGACTGTCAAGTTCAGAAATTATTTTTGTTTGAAACAGTGTAACTCTGGGAAACTATTTGCATACTACTTCCCTACATTGTTCCCTTGTTCCATTATTATATGCACATTTGTATAAAATAGCTCAACCATGTAAAGCAAAATGTCACACTCTTAGGCAGATGAAAACGAAAATTTAAAATAACCTACTTCTTCCTCTCTAGATTCCGTTTCAACAAAGCAGGGTGACTGTTCATTTCCTAGGGCACTGTCGTAAAAAAATGCTAAGACTGGGTGGCTTGAAACAATAAATTTATACTCTCGTTCTAGAGGCCAGAAGTCTGAGATCAAGGTGTCAGCAGGGCCATGATCCATCTGAAGCCTCTAGAGGAGAATCCTTCCTTGCCTCGTCCTATCTTCTGGTGGTTGTTTACAATTCCTGGTGTTCCTTGGCTTATACCCTTATCACTCCCAATTTCTGCCTCCATTTTCATATGGTTCCTCTGCATCTCCTCCATGTGTGTCTGTCTCCAAATATCCTTCTCCTTAAAAAGACACCAGTCATTGGATTTAAGATTTACCCTGATCCAATGTGATCTCAACTTGATTACATCTACAAAGATTCTCTTTCCGACTAAGGTCACATTCCAAGTGCCTGGGGTTAGGATGTCCACTGTCATTTAGGGGAACACAGTTCAGCCCACACAATGACTAAGATTGATTGGAGGAGAAAGAAAACAGTCTGGGGAGGTGATTCCCTCAGGCATAAAAGCATTGCTACCATGATGGAGAACAGTACTAGGGAATCTTTCCACCTGGCTCACTCAGGTCCTTGAAAATAGAATTGGAGAAACAAGCTGTTGACCACCTCCCACTCAAGCCCAGAGAAGGCCACTTTGGTGTTTGCCCCAACCCTGGTGCAAATGGAGTTGAACACACCAAGAGCTAGCTCCACATCTAAATGGCTTTTGAAAATACTTCAAAATAGCACTGTGCAGTTTCCAAAGGGAAGTTAGGGTTGCAGGTTACAGAGATGACAGAGCCTGATTATGTCCTTGAAATACATTGTTCTGAACTTCTTTACTGTAACTGGAAAAAGACCACTTGAAAAATCTGTATTTAGGTGGCAAGAGTGAAATGTAGTTCCATATCTGAGAACGGTTTTTATGGTTTCATTAGAGTAAACTTCAGGTGGAGATTTGGAGTAATTATTGCCATTGGTTGTTTAGCAGGCTTTTTTCCTTCTGAACCCTAACGCAGTTCATTCCCTAAGGAATAATCATTAGCTATCTACCCACTGCAAGCTGCTTTATGCTCATAAGCATAGGACAGCCTATTAATCAAAAAACTGGCAGTTAAAACCTGCCCAAAGTCTCCTTGGAATACTTGGTGATTTGCTTCAGAAAGGTCACAGCCTTGAAAACCCTATGAAGGGTAATTCTGTGCACATGTGGGGTCATCATGAGTTAGAAATGACTCAGCGGCAACTAACGACAGCATACACATACACAATCCAATAGGACTCCCAGCATGGTAAAAATGGTTAAACACTTGACCATTAGCCAAAAAGCTGGCAGTCTGAACACACCCATAGGCACCTTAGAAAACAGGCCAGTCATCCCTTTTTTTTTTTTTCTTTCTTTCTTATGGTTCTCCCCATCCTTTGTTTTTCTTTTTGCGTTTTTCACATTTTTTCCTTCATTATTCTCTTACTGTACCTCTTTCCTCTTATTCCCCGCCCCCAAGATATTGTGGGGGTTTTTTTCCCCCTATTCATATTTCTTTTGTCTTTTAGAAGTATTTCTTTAAATATTTAGTCTCATTTATTGCCTTTCCTCCTTTTTTTTTTTTTATTTCTGCTTTTGGTGATTGTTCCTGTGTGTTTATGCAGTGTGTGTTTTTTGTACTTTTGATTTTACTTATTTGGTGGTTTTTCAATTGTTGTTTTTGTCTGAGTGGGAGACAGCAACTGTGCCCATACAAGCCAACCATGCTTGTACTTTCTGCAACCCCACCTGCTAAGTGAGGACCACCACTTGCCTCTACACCAACTGGCCAGTGATACATGACAGTCAGTATGAGCCTGACTCACCCTTAACTGCACAGAGATCTGTGCAGCCACTCACATTCTCTTATCACACCCACCAGGAGACAGGTGGTGAGTGCATAACTGCTGCCAACTAGAGAATAGAGAACAGTACCATGCTGACTCAGATACATCCAAGAAAACAAAAATCTTGGGTGAATCATGCCAACAAACAATCGCCAATTAAATATAAAGACAACAATGTCACAATGTCTCAGAGACAACAGAACATCACAGTCCACACAAAGAAACAAGATAAAGCACTAGAAACAAGGGACCAGAATATAGACCCAAAACACATCCCTGAGGAAGAAGCAGCACTGGAAGTCCCTGATAAGGAATTCAAAAGAATTATAGTTAGGTATCTTCAGCAGATTGAGAGACAGATCAAGGAAAACACTGACAAAATTAGGGAAAATACAGACAAAACCCTAGAACAATTTTGGAAGACAATACAAGAACAAAATGACAAAATAAATAAAAACTAGAAATGATACAAAATCCACAGAGAGAAATCCATATTAGTACTAAATTATCAGAAATAGATAACACATTGAAAGGGCAAAAGAGTAGAATGGAGTCAATGGAAGACAGAATTAGTGGGATTGAAGACAAATATCTGAATACGTCTTTGGAAAGGGATTGCAAAAATGACAAGGAGGCCACATCTCCTGACCTCCTTTAACTGCACAAGAGGAAGACAAGATCACCATCAGTAACCCAAGGCCTATTCCTGCAAGGCCAGACATGCTGCCTCCCTCCAGCCCTTTCACCAGCCTTTCCTCCCAAAGCACCCACCACCTCTCTCCTGGGTTCGATAATTCACTACAGTGGTCACACAGATCTCACAGATTACAGGGTTTATTAGAGAAGCACCAGGCTACAATTCAAGTTCAGGAAAAATGCTCAGTCTCCAAGCCCACCGTCTCTTTCCTAACAGTCTCTCTCCCAACAGTGAGTGTCCCTCAGTGTCTCACTCAGCAACGCATGTCTCTTGCATCTCTTTCCCAGCAACATGTGTCTCTTTCAGGAACATGTGTCTCTTTGAGCAGCACGTCTTCCTCAACCAGCAGTCAGAGACAACTTCTGCCTCTAGGAGGCCTCCTTTTAAGCCTGGCAGAGTGCCCAAACCAACCAATTGTAACATCAGAATTCTAAACACCTGAGAGAGTGCAAACTTCCCAGAACATTGCTCCAGTGACATACCCAACAGAAATACCCCAGGTGGATAATATTTACAATCAGAAGCTCCTCAGCTGCTCACAGCAAATTCCACCAGGGAGTTTACGAAGACTTATGGCTAGAAAAGCCATACCAGGTAATTTACCACACCACAGGGATCAATCAGAAAAAAAGATCAAAACAAAATGAAGAAAGTCTAAGATTCATATGGGATACCATCAAAAGGAATAACCTATGTGTAATTGGAGTTCAATAACAGGAAGAGACCAATAAAACAACAGAGAAAATAGAAGATCTTTGGGAAGAGAATTTCCCTGGTATAACAAGAGATGAGAATATATCAATTCAAGAAGTCCAATGAACCCCAAACAGGATGGACCCCAAAAGAAAATCACCAAGACATATCATCCTCAAAGTGACCAAAACCAAAGACAAAGAATACTGAAAGCAGCACAGGAAAAATGAAAAGTTACCTACAAAGGGTGTTCTGGTTACCTAGTGCCACTCTGATAAGAATATAACACAAATGGGAAGCTTGAACAAACAGGAGCTTATTCTCTTACAGTTTGGAGGCTTTGCCTGAGTTCAAAGTGCCAGGCTCTAGGGGCTGGGTGAAAGCCCCTCAATCTTGGGCTTCAGCTCTGCCTCTTGCTTCCGGCCCACTGGAGCTACAGGTTTTCTTCACTCAGACAGCTGCTAGCTGCTGAGACTGACAAGCCCAAGGTTGACAAATAAAAAGGCACAGTCTTGGTGTTACCAAACCACGTGGCAGGCCATTAATTCAAGCCCACTGAAAGTCCCAGTGTCAGCAGAGCATGGCAGGCTGCTGAACAATGACATGGCTACATGCAGCCTTCAAGCATGCCATAAGCTAGAGACCATTCCCAAAGCTGTTTCTTATATACAAGAAGCAGACCACATACCCAAAGCAGCTACTGAGCTGCTCCCAAAGATTCCACCATGGAGTTAATTACCAATCTCACCATGGGGAATAACTACATTCAGCTGCCCAGCCACTCAACCAGGCCCAGCCAAGTTGACACACAAACTTAACCACCACAAAGGGCAATCAATAAGACTAAGCTCTGATTTCTCAGCAGAAACCATGCAGGTGAGAAGGCAATGGGATGGTGTAAAACCCTGAAAGAGAAAAATTTCCAACCAAGAAATATATACCCAACAAAATTGACCCTCAAATATGATGGTGAAATTAGGAGAACTGCAGATAAGCAGAAATTAAGGGGATTCGTTCAAACCAGACCAACCTTACAAGAGATGCTAAAGGGAGTCCTTTGGACAGAGAACCAACAGCAGCAAACAACAACTGACCATTAACACACATAATAACATAACCCAAAACCAACCCAGTTATGGAAATACCCAAAATAAAATAAGCTTACAAGATTATAAACAAGGAACCAGAGACATCAATTGAAAAATGAGGACAACTACAAACCAAAAAGAGGGGGAAAATATAGTGCAATTACAGAACTTCTAAATGGTGAGGAAGGCAAGAGAATTGCAAGATAGAATGGACTGTTCTAAACTGGGGAGAAAATTATAAATCACACAGTAATCTAAAAGACAAATGATGAACCTTCACATCACAATAAAAGAGGACAAGCACAAATATTTAGCAAATATTAAAACAATAGCAACAAAAGAAGCAACAACACAGTTCATAAACAAAATAAGCTCAGCATGCAAAATTGTATGGAACAAAGAAATCAGCAACACTGGTAGCATAGTGGCTAAAGCACTTGACTGCTAACCAGAAGGCTGGCAGTTCAAACCCACCAGCCACTCCTCGGAAGGAAGGTTGGGCAATCCTA